>NC_067306.1:4375776-4644410 GCF_020740795.1 Apus apus | reverse complement strand
AGGGGGGGGGTGTCCTTGCTTTTCCCTGGGGACACCACCTTGCTCCTCAGCTCTCCCCGAGGAGGATTCCATCCCCTCCTCTCACCACTGCCCTCCAGGCCCGTTTGGACATCCTGAAGATCCACTCCCGGAAGATGAACCTGACCCGGGGCATCAACCTGCGGAAGATCGCGGAGCTGATGCCTGGGGCCTCAGGTGCTGAGGTGAAGGTGAGTGGGGGACACTGTGGGGACACCCGGGTGGGTAGAGGGGTGGGGGGAGCAGTGGTGACATCCCCTGTGTCCCTGTCCCTCACAGGGGGTGTGCACAGAGGCCGGGATGTACGCCCTGAGGGAGAGGAGGGTGCACGTCACTCAGGAGGACTTTGAAATGGCTGTGGCCAAGGTAAGAGCCTGAGGGAGGTGAAGAGGGGCTGGGGTGGGGTCTTCATGGGATGAGGAGCTGGTGGTGGGACACAAACTGTCCTGGGCAGCATCTGGGAGCAGTGAAGTAGCTCTTGGGACAAAGAGCAGCATTAAGGCCAGGCCAGACTCTTCCCAGTGGTGCCCAGGGACAGGACAAGGGGCAATGGGCACAACCTGGAGCCCAGGAGGGTCAAGCTGAACATGAGGACAAACTTCTTTGCTGTGAGGGTGGCAGAGCCCTGGGACAGGCTGCCCAGGGAGCTGGTGGAGTCTCCATCCCTGGAGACATTCCCACCCTCCTGGATGTGTTCCTGTGGGATCTGCTCTAGGGGATCCTGCTCTGGCAGGGGTTGGGCTGGGTGATCTCCAGGGGTCCCTTCCAACCCCACCACCCTGTGATGAAGGCACTTTTCCCCCCATCTTCTTAAGCCACCACGTGCCATGAAGAGGCAGGGGAGACTTTTCCCAGGAGGAGAGAGATGGAGGCTGTGGTGCTACCTCCATGCAGAGCTGAAGTGTTTTTTGGAGGGGGGGTGGGTTTATTAACACTCCAAACGGGGTGGTGGCCCTGAAGTGCTGGGACCCAACTCTTCCCCTCCCTCCCCCCCCCCAGGTGATGCAGAAGGACAGTGAGAAGAACATGTCCATCAAGAAGCTGTGGAAGTAATGGTGAGGCTGGGGCTGCTCCTCAGGCTGTGGTGTCTAATAAACTGCTGCTATGGCCACATTGGTGCTGATTTGGGGAGGGGAAAAGAGGGGAGGGAGGGGAGAGGAAGAAGAGGGGGGGAGAGGAAGAAGAGGGGGGGGGCTGCAGGGCCCCACCACCCCCACAGACACACCCACACCTGCTGCTAACTGGTTTTATTAGAAAATATCCAAAATAGACCAAAAAAAAATGGTTACAGAAGAGGCAGAGCAAGCACCCTGAGCCTGGGAATATGTAAACACCCCTCCCCCCTCCCTCCTGTGACCCCCCCTCCCCCGCCAAGAAACTGGGGGGGCAGCTTTTGGGGGGGGGGGGGGGAATGGGTGGGTAAGGCACTTCAGCTGGTCCAGTGGGTGGTGACACTGTCCCCTCAGACATGGGGGGGGGGGGGAGTTTAGGGGGTGTCCCCTCCTTCCCCTGCATCCCCCCCCCCCCCCAAAACCTCATTATCACTAATTATCTCAAACAGGGGGAGGAATTAGCAATGATTGTCAACAACTGCCCCCTCAACCAACCCCAAATTGGTTCCATATTAAAAAAAAACAACTCCAGGGTGTTTTTTTTTTTGGGGGGGGGGGGACAAGAGGAACTGCTGCATAGATGGAAGGTTTTTTTTTGGGGGGGGGGGGGAGGAGGAGCAGGAACTCAATATATTATTCATCAACTACAAACCCACTGTACAAAAAAAATCTTCCTTTTTTTTTTTGTTTCTTTGCTTGTTTTTCTAGAAAAAAAAACAACCAACCTGGTCAGAAAAATAGTGCAAAAAAACTGGTGGTTTTGGAATGACTCTTTGACTTTGGTTGCCCCAAAAATAAGAAAAGGGGGGGGGAAACACACACACACCCAGGGCAGGACCTGCTGGGCTTGAGGGAGGAGCAAGGAAGGGCAGAGGTTTCTGCTCCAGGGGGGGGGAGTTTTTTCCCTGCTGCTGCTTTTTTTTCCTTCCCCCCCCCCCCATTTTTTTTTTGTCCAGGAGGGGTTTTTTTTTTGGCCAGAGAAAAGGGAGGGAGCAGGAGGTTCAAGTGCAGGATGGCAAAACAGAATCAAGCAGGATGGGGTCAAGGGGGTGGGGTTTTTTGGGAGGAGGGAGGGAGTTTTGGGGGGAGGAGCCGGGAGTTTTGGGGGGGTGGGGGGAAGGGGGGGGGGGTTGCCCTCCACTTTGCTTGTGGCTGGAGTTTCCCGGCCGCTGGGAAGCCGGGGGTGCCAGTAGCTCCCGAATTCCTCCAGGCACGTCGGGTTTGTGCAAGTGCTGTTGTTTGATTCCAGTCAAAAGTACCGTCAGGCTCAGGCAGCAGGGAGAGGGAGGAAGAGGAAGAGGAGGAGCCGCTCCCGGAGCCCCCGCGCCCGCCCCTTTAGGTGAGGCGGATCCCCAGCACTTGTTCCAGTTCCTGCCGACGTTGCTGGACCTGGAGGAGAGGAGGAGGAGGAGGAAGAGAGGGGGGGTCAGGAAGGGGAAAGGGGAGGTTAGGAAGAGGAAAGGGGGGGTCGGGAAGGGGAAAGGGGGGTCAGGAAGGGGAAAGGAGGGACAGGAAAAGGGGAAAAGGGGGGGTCAGGAAGGGGAAAGGGGGGTCAGGAAGGGAAAGGGGGGGTCAGGAAGGGGAAAGGGGGCTCAGGAAGGGGAAAGGAGGGACAGGAAAGGAAAAGGAGGGACAGGAAAAGGGGAAAAGGGGGGTCAGGAAGGGGAAAGAGGGGGTCAGGAAAAGGGGGAAAGAGGGGTTAGGAAGGGGAAAAGGGGGGTCAGGAAGGGGAAAGGAGGGACAGGAAGGGGAAAGGGGTCAGGAAGGGGAGAAGAGGGTCAGGGAAAGGGGGGTCAGGAAGGGAAAAGGGGGGGTCAGGAAGGGGAAAGGGGGCTCAGGAAGGGGAAAGGAGGGACAGGAAAGGAAAAGGAGGGACAGGAAAAGGGGAAAAGGGGGGTCAGGAAGGGGAAAGAGGGGGTCAGGAAAAGGGGGAAAGAGGGGTTAGGAAGGGGAAAAGGGGGGTCAGGAAGGGGAAAGGAGGGACAGGAAGGGGAAAGAGGGGTCAGGAAGGGGAGAAGAGGGTCAGGGAAAGGGGGGTCAGGAAGGGGAAAGGGGGGTCAGGAAGGGGAAAGGGGGGTCAGGAAGGGGAAAGGGGGGTCAGGAAGGGAAAAGGGGGGGTCAGGAAGAGGAAAGGGGGTCAGGAAGAGGAAAGGAGGATCAGGAAGGGAAAAAGGGGCTGCCCCACACCTGGGGGTGTCCCCCCCAGCCCCCCACCTTGGCAAAGATGTGTCTCCCCACAGCCTCCTGTGCCCAGGGCTGCTGGTAAAACTCGGCCCTTCGCTCCTCCTCGGGGTTCCCGATCACATCCGTGATGATCTGAGGACAAAGGGGAGGGAACACACGGGGTGAGCAGCAGGGATGGACCCTCCTTCTCCATCCCCTCCCCCTCCCCCCGGGGGGGGAGTTTCACCTTTAGGTCCCTCCTCTGGGATTTGATCCATTCCTGGATGAAATCCTGGGGGTTGTTGCTGAAGCTCAGCATGAAGTCGCGCTGAGTCTTCAGCTGGTTGATGGATTCGATGGTCTCATGGATCTAAAGAGGTGACAAAGGGGGGGGGGAGAGAGGCTGCAGTGTCACCCCCCCCCCCCCCCGGGGACAGGACACAGCTGCCCCCAAACTGGGGTGCATCTCTGGAATCCCAGCCCCCCCCCCCCCACCTTGGCATCCAGGGAAGCGATTTCCTGCTGGTTGGTGGTGGAAGCCAAGAAGTTGCTCATCTGAGCTTTCAGGGGATCATCCACCTCCACATCAATGTCATAGCAGGCTGTCTTCTTCTGGTCGTTGGGGTCCACACTGAGAGGAAAGGGGGGGTTAGGGGGTGCTCTGACCCCCCCCCTGACAGCACCACGACTGCCCCAAGGAGCCCTCAGGTGTCTTTGGCTGATTCTTCCCCTCTCGAGTGACTTGTGCTTTGGGATGAAGACCTTGTAGACCCTGCAGGTACATCCTGCTGGGGAGGAGCCCCTCCCCAGGAGCAGTGCTCCCCACCCCCCCTCCATCCCTACCTGATGGTGTGGTTGATGATGATGGGGTCTGGGTGCTGCAGGAGCCCTGCCAGCTTCATGGGGATCTCGGAGAAGCGCATGCGGATGCAGTTGAAGATCTGGGGGGGCAGAGCAGAGGGTGAGATGTCACAGCAGGGGCTCTGCCACCCCCCCTGCAACGGGACACCTGCCCAGCCCTGGCTTGTGCACATCAAGCTGATGGATGCAAAGCAGAGCCTGGGGAAGGGCAGGAATTAATAGAATCATGGAATGGTTTGGGTTGGAAGGGACATTAAAGATCATCTAGATCCAACCCCCTGCATGGGCAGGGACACCTCCCACCAGCCCAGGCTGCTCCAAGCCCCATCCAACCTGCCCTTCAACACTGCCAGGGATGGGGCAGCCACAGCTTCCCTGGGCAACCTGGGCCAGGCTCTCACCACCCTCACAGCCAAGAATTTCCTCCTCATGTCTCACCTCAATCTCCCTCTTCCAGTTTTCATCCATCCCCCTCATCCCATCCCTCCCTGCCCTTGTCCCAAGTCCCTCCCCAGCTTTCCTGGAGCCCCTTCAGGCACTGGAAGCTGCTCTAAGGTCTCCCTGGAGCCTTCTCTTCTCCAGGCTGAACACCCCAACTCTCCCAGCCTGGCTCCAGAGCAGAGCTGCTCCAGCCCTCCCATCATCTCAGTGGCTCCTCTGGCCTCTCCAGGAGCTCCATGTCCTTCCTGTGCTGGGGGCTCCAGAACTGGGCACAATTACTCCAGGTGGGGTCTCAGCAGAGCAGAGCAGAGGGGACAATCCCCTCCCTGGCCCTGCTGGTCACGCTGCTGGTGCCACAGCCCAGGCCAGGGCAGGTTTCTGGGCTCCATCCCACCCGGAGCCAGGGTGTCTGGGCAGGCAGAGCAGCGGGTTCTGCCGGGGCTGGGGGGGCCTGACCTGGCGGAAGTAGCGGTTGCAGTTGATGTACTCCTTCTCGTGGCTGTCCTGCAGCTTGTTGTGCTTGATGTAGAGCCAGAGGGCCTGCATGATGCTGGCCCGGGTCTGGGTGTGCACCCCCAGCAGGCGAGCCAGGCGAGGGTCCAGTTTGTACTGGGGGGGCTGCAGGGACACGGGGGGAGTTGGGGGTGACGCTGGGAAGGGCCCCACCCAGCCCTGGCGTCACCAACTCGTGTCACCACGGGCTGTGGGGGCCCTGCCTGGAACTCTCTGTGCTGCTTTTCCATCCCCACCAACCCCCCAAAACACCTCCCAGGGCCCTGCCCCAGCCCCCCCTTGGGCCCCACCTGGTGATCCAGCATCAGCAGGAGGGTGCACTTGACATTGACATCACCAGGACGTTTCACTTGGAAACCATCAGTCTCCTGGGTCGTGGGGAGTCGGTGCCACTAGGAGAGACCAAGGGGACACTGCTCAGCCCCAGGACCACGACAAAACACCTGCTGATGGGCTCTGGGGTGTGCAGAGCTGGTGGTGGGTGCAGGGACAGGCAGCCTGGAGCCCACCCCTGGCAGTTCTGAGAGGTTGATCCCAGTGGGATTCAGCTGAGAAGCCACCCGGTCCCACAGAGACCCAGAAACCCAGAGCTGGGGGAGAGTTTGGGTGGGTTGGGGGGGGGGGTTGCAGCCCTGAGCACTTCATGCCAAAGGCTCAGACAGCTCCTGGGATCAGTCCTGCCTCGGGCCCAGCAGGTGCTGGGCATCAGAACTGCTCCACCAACCACCCCACGAGTGATGGGGACATCACAGAGACACAAGAGCTCCTCAGGAGCAGCGTGGGTTGGGTGCAGGGACAGGCTGGTGGAGGCAGCAGCACCCCAAAAAAAAGTCTGATCCTGCTCAGGCAGTGCCAAAAAGTCCCTCAGGACCTTCCAAGCCAACCAGGGCAGACCCTGCTGGGAAATCCAACCAGAGCCTTTCTGGGGCACTGCCACCCGTGCTGGGCCCCACTGTGGGCAAATCAGGGGGTCCTGGGGGGCTGCCCAGGCTGCAGCTCAGAGCTCAGCCCCACAGCCAGGAAGGGGTTAAGAGCTGAGTCACAGCAGCCAGGGAGGAGAACAGCCCTGACCTTGAGCATGGAAAGCTCCAAGTGGTCCTGCTGTGGAGTCCCCAGGGAGGGCTCAGCCCTGCTCCCCAGCACCCAAAAGCTCCTCCCTCAGCCCTGCTCCCCAGCACCCAAAACCTCCCTCACCCAGCCCTGCTCCCCAGCACCCAAAACCTCCCTCACTCAGCCCCTCCTTCAGTGGGACAGGCAATGGGCTGGGGGGCTGTGCCAGACCCACCCCCCCATTCCCACTGGGATACTGGTTGTTCTCTGGTGTGGATCCAGCCCCTCCTCAGAACCAGGAGCCTCCCATCTCACCTCCACCAGATGGTTGTCTGGCCCGTACAGCTCTTTGTCCAGCTCAATGACCAGGCTCTTGAAAAAGGAGGAGAACTTCCTCTTCTGCTTGCTTGGCTGCAGGACAGAGCAGGAGACACTTGGTTTGACACCAGCAGTCGGGGGGGGGCTGGTGTCCTCCAGCACCTCCTGAGCCAAGGGCCACATCCAGCCCTGCACCAGGAAACCAGCCCAACCTTCCTCCCCAGACCAGCCCAACCTTCCTCCCCAGACCAGTCCATCCTTCCTCCCCAGACCAGTCCATCCCATCCCAGTCCTTACATCCTCCAGCAGTTTGCCCTCCACACGCAGCTCCCAGGAGGCCACACGTTCCCCACCTTCTCCTTCTTCTTTGGCTGGGGTGAAAGTGTTGGAGATGTAAATCCTCAGCTTCCTCTTTTGCTGTGGAAGAAGATAACAGAGAGGGGGATGCTTGGAAGGAGGTGGTTGGAGATGGCAGCACCCACCTCAAAACCCAGCCAAGGAGGCCAATGCCATCCTGGGGGCACCAAGAGGAGCGTGGCCAGCAGGTCAGGGAGGTTCTCCTGCCCCTCTGCTCTGCCCTGGGGAGGCCCCAGCTGGAGAACTGGGCCCAGTTCTGGGCTGCCCAGTTCCAGAAGGACAAGGAGCTGCTGGAGAGAGTCCAGCCCAGGGCACTGAGATGCTGAGGGGGCTGGAGCATCTGCCTGTGAGGAAAGGCTGGGAGAGCTGGGGCTGTTGAGCCTGGAGAGGAGGAGGCTGAGGGGGGATCTGCTCAGTGCCTACAAGTATCTCAGGGTGGGTGCAAGGGGGATGGAGCCAGACTCTGCTCAGCAGTTCAGCCCAGGAGGGTCAAGCTGAACATGAGGACAAACTTCTTTGCTGTGAGGGTGGCAGAGCCCTGGGACAGGCTGCCCAGGGAGCTGGTGGAGTCTCCATCCCTGGAGACATTCCCACCCTCCTGGATGTGTTCCTGTGGGATCTGCTCTAGGGGATCCTGCTCTGGCAGGGCTTGGATGGGTGATCTCCAGGGGTCCCTTCCCACCCCAACGAGGCTGTGACTGTGCCTCTGAGCCCCCCCAGCTCCCCCTCACACCGTCAGGGGTTTCTTGATGGCCTCCTGAATCTCCATCCTCTTCCGAGCGATGGTTTGGTCCAACTTGCGCTCGAAGGCCAGAAGGTCCATGTAGGCCTGGGATTCTGGGACCAGTTCCCGGATCTGTCCAATGGGAAGAGTCAGCACCTCGTGTGCTGGGATGGGGCTGCTCCCCCCACACCACCCCAAGGTGCTGGGATGACACACCAAGGAGTCACCGAGAGACCATTTGTCCCGGCAGCACCCGTTTATCACGGCAGAGGGGACAGCTCTGCAAAGCTGTCCCCAGAGCAGAGCTCTGCTGGAGAGCTCAGTCTGGAACCTGTCACTGCAACCAGCAGCCTGCCCAGTCCTGCCACCCTGGTCTGTCCCAAAGGACCCCCCAGGAGAGGCTTAGGTTCCTCCTGGGGTCTCCAGCCCAAGACACAAAGCTCCTTGCTTGCTCCAAGTCCTGCTTGTCCAATTTGTACCCACCCCTCATCTCTCCCACCACCCCAAAAATCTTCCAGGTGGGTTTGGGACCCAGCAGAGGTGACCAGCAGGCAGGATGTGGCCCAGCAAGATCCTCCTCCCTGCGGGGACCTCCTCACCCTGAGAGAGACACCAGCAGCTCAGCTCTGGCCCCAGCCCCTAGGGCAGCACTCACCCTCTGGGGCAGGACCTTGTCAGCCATCTTCCTCCTTTTCACCCTGCCAAAAGCACAGAAACAGGCAAAAATAGGACCAAAAACATGACACAGCAGCTGGTGTGACACCTTGTTGGGGAGCTGCTGCCTGTCCCATGCTGGGGCAGCCATGAGTCTCAGGGGACAACACCAGCATCTGTCTGGAACCTGGAGGCTCTTTTGGATCCATCCAGGCCAGGAGTGAGGCCAGACTGCAGGAGGGGAGCTGGAGTGGCAGAGCCAGGCACGTGCCATGAGGGTGGCTCAGTCCCAGCTGGGTGCTGGGGCTGCAGGGAATGGGTCTGGGGGAGCAGGTCCCCTCTTGGGGCCAGTTGGTGTGACAGGGTCTTCAGACTTGCAGGAGGGGAGCAAAGAAAGGCTGCAGGAGCCCTGGGAGCACCAGTCCTTGGATTGGTGGTGGGAAGAAAACAAAGAGGAGGTTCTACCCCTGCGGGGAAGCCAAGATCTTTGGAGGTTCCTTCTCCAAGGAGAAGGTGTTGGGACATCTAGAGCCTCTGGCCAGGGAAGGAAATCCAGGCCCTGGGTTTGGTTTGTGCTTTGCTGCTGCCCTTGCTGAAGGTGCTGCAGGGCAGGAGCAAGGAGAAGGTGGAACAAGGCCAACCTGGGTCTGCAGACATGTTCCTGCCTGCAGGAGTGTTCCTGGGCTACAAACCCAAGCCCAGTTCCAGGAGCTCACTTCAAACCAGCTTAAAACAAACCAGCCTTGCTATGGTGGGGCTGAAATCATGGGGGGCAGAGGAAGCAGCACAGGCTCTAGAGGCCCCAGCCTTGCCCAGAGACATCTCAGCTCCCTCCAAGCTTGTAGAACCTTGTCAGAGCACAGGGCCTGGGCTCCCCTCCCCTCCCACACGCTGCTGGCTCCACCAGTGGGCCTGAGCCCACCCTGACCCCCCGTGAAATCCACCCTGGGTGCACAGGGAAATGCTCTCCTCCCATTCTGCTGCCCGTGGAGGAGGAGATCAAAGCCCAGCAGGGACATGAAGCCCCTTTCCCTTGGCAGCAAAGGCAGGAGCTGCTGCTGCCATCACGAGGTGTCCAAGGTCCAGCTGCCCCGTGGCTGCTGGCACAGGAGGACACGTCAGGAGGGGTCAGAGCACCTTTCTGAGCTCTTGTCACAATCATTTCTTCCTGCCTGCAGGGTCTGGCCACCCCCCTGACAGCTGCCAGGTCCTGATCCCCTGATCTGCAGCCAGCTGGGAGTGAGAATGTGGGAGCAGCCCAGCGTGGCTGATCCTGGGCTGCTGGGAATGGGGCTGAGCCTTTATCTGGTGCTGACCTCCCTGCTGGGACGAGCTGTCCCTTGTCCTTAATCCCCAGCTGGCTCTGAGGCACCACAGGGATGTGCAGCCACCAGGAGGGTGGGATCAGGGAGCCAACCAAGCTGCCAGCTCTGCCCCACAGCCAGGGCAGGGAATGGGACTTGAGTATCTGTGAGGAGCAAGGGGCCCTTGTCCTGAGGAACAGCCTCCAGGAATCCAGAAGCTCTTGTGGAAAAGGGAGCAGAGGGATGAGCAGTGCTGTAAACAAGCCAGGAGCTGCTGGCAGAGCCCCACCTGCTGAGACCAGCCCCAACAAGAAGTCCTCTGGGGAGTCTCTGCAACCTGCCCACCCCCTGCCCCATTTCCAGCCTTGTCTGTGCCTGCCTGAGCCAGCAGGAACCCCCAGGAGAGAGGGATGGACTGGAGGAGCTGGTGCTGGGGCTTCTGGCTCACACAAAGACACAGTGAGGCTGCTGGGGTGCTGGCCTGGAGATCAGAGCACGGGGAAGCTGTGAGCTGAGCCACCTCTGCACAGCACCCTGGCCCTGGGCACTGGCAGGGCTCCCCCTGCCAGCAGTGCCAGCTGGGGGGGCTGCAGGAGACCCTGAGTGTTCCCACCCCTGTGGGCAGCTCATCCCTCTGCAGCAGGGCAGGGAGCTCTGACCCCTGCAGCAAACAGCAACTGGCCCAGGCTGCCCAGGGAAGCTGTGGCTGCCCCATCCCTGGCAGTGTTGAAGGGCAGGTTGGATGGGGCTTGGAGCAGCCTGGGCTGGTGGGAGGTGTCCCTGCCCATGCAGGGGGGTGGATCCTGATGATCCTGAAGGTCCCTTCCAACCCAAACCAGTCTGGGCTTCAGAGACCCAGTGGATCAGACCAGCCCCCTCCTCCCTGCCGGGGGTGCCCATGCCCAGCCCTTACCCTCTCCTCTGGGTGGCCAGTGCTGGCTGTGCCTGGGGGGTCAGCAGGCGCTTCCTGAAGGGATCCATCATGGACTGTGGCAGCCCAGGCCTCATTGGGGAGGCTGCTCCATAGGGGGGAGCTCCCTGTGGTCCCACCTGCAGACCTGCCATGGGCATCCTGCTGCCAGGAGGCATCCCAGGGCGCTGGGGAGGAAGAGGAGAGAGGAAGAGCACGTGTGAGACGCTGCCTGCCAGGGGGCCCGACCCTCACTGCAGACCAGCAGGCACCAGCAGCCCTCTTGCCTCTTCCCTGGGGAGATTTCTGAGGCTGTAGCCTGCTCTGAGGTGTGGGAGAAGGAGAGGGCAAGGAGGAGGGAGGGACACTGGGAGCTGCAGCCTTCCCCGCTGCAGGAAGAGCGATGGGAAAGGAGAAGAGGGAGGAGCAGAAGCCAGAGCCCCGGGGGAAGCCAGGCCTGCCCAGCCCTGCCTGGCCTGGAGCCACCAACACATGGCAGGAGACACTGGGGGCCTGGGGCAGGTCCCCTCCTGAGGGTCACGGAGCCACCAGCCCGGGGACAGCAGGGGCTCCTCTCTGGAATGGCAGACGTGAGGGGCAGGAGGGGAGCAGGGCTGTCCCACCTCCCAAAGGGCACCAGGCAGGGAGCCCCAGCTCCTGGGAGCTCCTGGGAGCAGGGGAGGCAGGCAAAGCTCAGCCCTGCCAGCACAGCCCCTCCCAACACCCTCCTCCCCCCCTCCAGGAACCTTTACGAGCCACCACATAATCCCCAACCCCTCCTGCAAGGGGGTCCTGACCCAGGGCAGCCCCTCTGCACCCCCCAGGGCAGAGCACTTGGCACAGCAGCACCCACACCTCTGGCTCCAGGTGCCACCAGCTCCCTGGGGGTCCCTGACAACCAAGTCACAGCAACTCAGGACCCTCCAGCCACCCCACCCTGCTTCACCGAGCCAACAGCCTCCTGGGATCCTTTGATCCTCAAGCTCCCAGCTGCCAAGACAAGAGGCTGGGAGAGCCACCAAGCCAGCAGAGCAGCATTTCTGTCCTGCCACAGGCTCCTCGACGTGCCAGGACAACCCCCACAGCTCCTCTCCTGCTGCCCTGAGAACAGGGACACACACACAGCTGCACCACAGGAGAGCTAACGAAGCTGCCTCCTTATCCCAAAGGAGCCCAGCAAAGCCACGCCAGCTTGATGAGCTTATTTGCATACAGGCATTAATTTCAGGGCAAAAGCCCAGGGCTGGGAGCATGAGGCCACCACTGCAGCCTGGCTTGTCTGCTGCAGCTTCGTGGGCAGCTCAGAGCTGCTGCAGGGGGTTGGTTTGGGGGCAGCTGGAGCCCAAACTCCCTCCGTTCCTTCTCCAAAAAAAGCTGCTCAACTCAAACCCAAGAGCTCGAGCAGCTCGTGCCCCAGAGCCTGAGGCCACAGTCGTGTCTGCAAGTGAGAGATCCCCAGAACACACCATCAGGAGGTGCACTGCAGGCAGGTCAAGCAGCAGCAGGACACGTGGGAGGTCATGGACACTCAGAGCCTGTTACACAACCCAGTGTTGTTTCCACCTCTGCTCAGGCTCCCTTTGAAGCTGCACTTGCAGAGCCTGGGCTCACTGATCTGCTCTTGCTACAGGAGCCTGTTCCTGCCTCCCAGATGTTTCTCTCCTTCTGACCAGCCACCTCTGTGCAGCTCCTGGTGACATGTGGGACTGCACTGCCAAGAGCCACCCGTGGCCACCAGCACCTCCTCCCAAAACAGCATCTCCTCCCAAAAATCACAAGGCAAGGACCCAGTTTATCTGGGTTTATCAAGAAATCCTCCACGGGAGGGCTGAGAGGAAACACCAAGATCCAAGACTGGCAATGGTCTGAAGCTTCAAGAGGGGAGATTCAGGTTGGACATTAGGAAAAAGCTCTTCCCTGTGAGGGTGGTGAGAGCCTGGCCCAGCTTGCCCAGGGAAGCTGTGGCTGCCCCATCCCTGGCAGTGTTGAAGGGCAGGTTGGATGGGGCTTGGAGCAGCCTGGGCTGGTGGGAGGTGTCCCTGCCCATGCAGGGGGGTTGGATCTAGATGATCTTTGAGGTCCCTTCCAACCCAAACCATTCCATGATTCTATGATCCACACCTTTTGCAAAATGAAAATCCCCAGGTACTGGGTAAACACTGTTTGGCAGAGCAGGGTGGCTCCAGGAACTGTGCTGAGTCACCAGTGAGGGCTTCTGAGGAACAGGTCAGCCATGAGAAGCTGAGAAACTTTTCATCAGGACCCAGGGAGCCCCAAGAAAAGCTGTGCAGGGCTCCTGCAGCTCCCTAGAGCCAACAGGGGCATGGAAAAGAGGGATGGCTTTCAAGGAAAACCCTGCCCCCAGGTGTTTCTCAAGCCCACATGGGAGAGACAGTGATTAGTTCCACAGAGAAACTGGTCTGAGAGGTTCCCTAGAGGACAACGTCCAATACAACCCTTCCCTACACAGCCAAATGCTGCCAACAACTTCCCTGGAACTGGCCATGACCAGCTCCCATCTTTCAGCTCTTACCACCACCATGCCCAGAGGTCTCTTCCTACCTCCCTCTGCCACCCCATGGTTCACATTTCTGATCTACCCCTGAAACGAGAAGATTTGGAGGCTGCCTGAGAGGATCTTTGACAGCTCCACGTGAGCAACAGCACCTTGTCCAAGGTCTCCCACGTGTCCATCTGCTCTTCAGAGGGCCAGAAGCTGCTTGGTTACAAGAGGAGACATTTCTGTCAGCAGGGAGAGGTTCAGAGCAAGGATGAAAGGATCTGTCCTGCTTAAAATGTCACCTCCACAAACATCTGAGAACCATCAGCCACAGCTAAGCTGCAGGGGAGTGAGCTCCTGCCCACCAGGGTTAGTTTGATCACTTGGACAAGCCAAGAAAAAGGCAGAATTCTCCAGTTCTCCACATGGATGGGTTGGTGTTTTTTCCCCCCCTCTCAGTTGACCCATCAGATCTGCAAAGTGATACAGGAGAAGCCTCTTGGCAAAGCTGGGCCAGAGGCCAGAGCAGAACTGCACCCCTGCCTTAAAATCCCCAGCTCAGCCCCAGGGGAGTGAAGCCTCCCAAGCAGCCTTTGGAAGGCCTGGAAATCAGCAGGATCCAACAGGACTTCGATTCAGGAAATGTTCTTAGACTGGTAAAAACCAAGGAGAGTTTCCTCAGCTCCTCCCTGAGCTCAACACGAGCTGGCAATGAGCCACTTGTGTCCTGGGCTGTCACCAGCAGGGCCAGGAGGAGATTGTCCTCTCTGCTCTGCTGTGACCCCCCTGCAGGGCTGGGTCTGGTTCTGGAGCCCCCAGTGCAGGAAGGATATGGAGCTGTTGGAGAGGCCAGAGGAGGCCCCGGATATGATGGGAGGGCTGGAGCAGCTCTGCTCTGGAGCCAGGCTGGGAGAGTTGGGGTGTTCAGCCTGGAGAAGAGAAGGCTCCAGGGAGACCTTAGAGCACCTTCCAGTGCCTGAAGGGGCTCCAGGAAAGCTGGGGAGGGGCTTGGGACAAGGGCAGGGAGGGATGGGATGAGGGGGATGGATGGAAACTGGAAGAGGGAGATTGAGGTGAGACATGAGGAGGGAATTCTTGGCTGTGAGGGTGGTGAGAGCCTGGCCCAGGTTGCCCAGGGAAGCTGTGGCTGCCCCATCCCTGGCAGTGTTGAAGGGCAGGTTGGATGGGGCTTGGAGCAGCCTGGGCTGGTGGGAGGTGTCCCTGCCCATGCAGGGGGTGGGACTGGATGAGCTTTGAGATGATCCCTCCAACCCAACCATTCCATGATTCTCTCATTTCTGGCCAACACCAACCCCCAGCCCTCCACCCATCTTCACCCCAGGCAGAACTGCTGTCCCTTCACCTCAGGGTCCTGCCTTGTCCTCCCATCCCTGCCAGTGGGTTGGACAAAGGGCAAACCTCCCGGGCTCAGCTCTGAGGAACAAGCTGGACCTTGTCCAGCCATCCCCGCGGGGAGCGAGCGGAGTCGTTTGGCCGGGGGACAGAACCCAGCTTGTTTCTGCTCCCTGCCAAAGCCCAGGGAAGGGCTGAGCATTCCTGGTTCATCCTAGGTCACCACGCAGGCCCCTTGTGTTCGGGGAGCTCTGGTGAGAAGCAGCTTCAGCTGGATCCAAGGAGAGGCTGGAAGGCTTCCCGATGGATGTTCACTGGCATGCCAGGAGCCTCCCTGCCTGCCAAGGGCCCCTTCTTGAGGAAGGACAGGCCAGGAATCCCAGGCTGGTGGCAGAAAGGAGGAACAAGGGGAGCAATAAATCGCAGGCAGGACCTGCAAGAAGCTGAGTTGGAGAGAGAGCTTGAGGAAAAGCAGGACTTCAGAAACCAACTCCAGAGCTTCTTCGTCTTCCTCCCAAGAGCGCAGCTCTTCCCTGCAGCTCCTCAACGAGGGGGGAAAGCTCTTCCCAACAGCACGTCCCCTTCTGCTCTCTCCAGAAAGGAGTGATCCAACTTTGTACAGAGTAAGAGCCAAGGAGCCAGAGCTCACATGCAGCCTCCTGGCCCGGGGCGGTGGGAGCAGAGCCCTGGACACAGGCCAGGGAACCACGGGCTCTTCCACAAGCTCCTCCCCACTTCCCATCACGACAGATCCAAAAGCAAGCCCTGTTCCCATGGGATTTGAGCTCCAGGCCAGGCTGGTCTCAAGGAAAGCTCAGCTGACTAAAAGCCACCACTCAACCCAGGGCTTCACGTGGAGTGGGATCAACCACCCCCACCCCAAAAAGGTGCTTTTCCCTTCTTTGTTCCTTTGTCTTCAAGGGACTGGAGCACCTGCCTTGTGAGGAAAGGCTGAGAGACCTGGGGCTTTGCAGTCTGATCAGGAGAAGACTGAGGGGGGATCTAATGGATGTCTATAAATACATGAGGGCATCAAGAAGGCAGGGACAACCTCTTGTTGTCCTGCCCTGGGACAGGACCAGGGGCAATGGGTTCCAACTGGAGCCCAGGAGGTTCCACCTCAACATGAGGAAGAACTTCTTTGCTGTGAGGGTGACAGAGCCCTGGGACAGGCTGCCCAGAGAGGTGGTGGAGTCTCCTTCTCTGGAGACTTTCCAGACCTGTCTGGATGCCTTTGTGAGTGACCTGCCCTAGTTTGGGTCCTGCTCTGGCAGGGGGGTTGGACCTGATGATCTTCAGAGGTGCCTTCCAGCCTGTGACATGCTGTGATTCTGTCTCTGAGAGCAAATCCCTCTTGGGAGGGTACCAGGAAGAGCCTGGGTTGGTGCTGGCAGAGATCTCCATCCAGGAGGGGATGTTGTTGCCCAGATACATGCTGCAAGCTCCTGACCAGCACTTTGCTCCCTGCAAACCCCCAAACCAGCTGTTCAGGGTTGGAAGATCTGCTGAATGTTGATACAGGAGGAGCTACAGGAGCCAGGTCACCTCTCAGCTAGAAACCACAGGCAAGGAAGGAGTCCATTGAAGGGAGAAAGGCAAAGACATGGAGCAGATTTAGGGCACGTGCTGGGAATGTTCTCAACCACCAGTGGAGATGTTTGGGTCCAGACAAACCTGTCTGTCTCCAGCCTCACATCCAAAGCCACAGATCCTAGAATCATGGAACGGTTTGGGATGGAAGGGACCTTGACCTTAAAGATCATCTAGATCCAACCCCCCCTGTATGGGCAGGGACACCTCCCACCAGCCCAGGCTGAGATGTTACAGGTCAGAGAAAGGAAAGGTCACAGGGATTCAAATCATAATATGGATGTTAACACCAGCAGGAACAAGGAACAAAGGTGCCGAGTTCCTGCTTGGAAGAGAAACTCTGGCAGCCTCTAAGGCAGCATGGAGACACACAGGGGAAGGGGAGACAGATCCCTGGTATTACACCCTGCCTGTGGTGCTGCTGCAGGGCTGAACTGCCCAGGGAACAGCTCCATGAGCTCCCGAGAAGGTCCTGTGGAAGAAGATTGAGTGAGTGCCCTCAACAGCAGGGTCTGGAGATGTTGTCATGTTTCCCCAGGAGAAACAAAGGGTGCTGTGGGCTCTGTTGTTGCCTTCCTCCCCCTTGCTCCAAGAGCACAGTGTTCATCTGCTTTGTATCATCACTTCAATTAACTTGAGGCTCAATCTGTGATGAAACCTGCCTTGGAAACCATCTCCCTTGGGAAGGGTGGGGTCACCCAGCCCAAGCAGCTTCACAGCTTTTTCTGTGCAGCTTTCTGGTGCAGCTCCAGCCCTGGCTGTTGTCCCCACACCCCCTTTGAGCCAACCCCCATCACCCAAAGAGCAGGAACACTCTTTTCCTCTCCCAAGGTCGAATGGATCTCTCTTCCCCTGCCAATCTACACCCTCTCCAACAAGTCCAGGCCACCCCATCTTTCATCTGGCTCCATCCCAGCAACCTGCCCTTCTCCAGCTCCTCCAGCCCAGCTGCCTGCATGGGTTCCTCCACTTTCCTTCATGCTGCCACCTGCCCAGGGACAGGAGCACCAGGCCACAGCTGCTCTCAGGGTCAAGAGCTCCCATCCCACAGAAACCAGGCTCCTTCTGGCCACCAGGTCCCAACAAAACCCCTTTAATGGGGCAACCAAAGAACACTTGGTTCTGTCACCTCTCTGCACCAGCAAAGTGTGAGCATGGGGTAACCTGGAGGTTACCATGGTCCCACCCCCACTACACAGAGCCAAGTTCATTCCTGGCCAAAGCCTCAGCCTGATCACTCAGGAAATATCTCATCTGAGCCTCAAACCAGCACCTGAACAAACAAAATAAAGGTTCCTTCTTGTTGAATTGACACAACAACTTGGGGGCTGGGACTTCAGCAGCCACTGCCACCAGGGCAGGGCCAGGGACTGGGATGGGAACTCTGCCCCTGCTGCCCAACAGCCTGATGGAGCTGAGCTGATCATGCTGCTCCTGGAAAAACCCCTCTGCTTCCTCTTCCAGGCATGGCACTGGTGCTGGCTGCTCTGGAAACAGCAGCTCCCAAAAGGAACTCCCCAAAGGACTTGTCCTCTTGAATTCTCTGCTTGGAAACAACCAGCAGGCAGGCAAGGATGTCAAAAGGACAAGCTTACGTTTAATAATCCAGTGATTAAAGAGCCCCTGAGCACTCCCTGGCACGGATGAGGGCTGTTGTGTCTCCTACTGCCCAAATAATGAGGCTCCTCGTTAACCCAGGGCGTAACGAAGCAGAGAAGTCCTCTGGGCATGGCAGGGATGGGCACAGGAGGGGAGGGGCTGCTCCCCCCAGCCTGGGAACTGCAAAACAAAGGGCAGACCCTCTGGATCATCCCCGCTCTCCCCTCCCACGCATCAAGCTGCCAGACAGATCATGGACTGGTTTGGGTTGGAAGGGATCATCTCAAAGATGATCTAAATCCAACCCCCCTGCCTGGGCAGGGACACCTCCCACCAGCCCAGGCTGCTCCAAGCCCCATCCAACCTGCCCTTCAACACTGCCAGGGATGGGGCAGCCACAGCTTCCCTGGGCAACCTGGGCCAGGCTCTCACCACCCTCACAGGGAAGAATTTCCTCCTCATGTCTCACCTCAATCTCCCTCTTCCAGTTTTTGATCCATCCCCCTCATCCCATCCCTCCCTGCCCTTGTCCCAAGCCCCTCCCCAGCTTTCCTGGAGCCCCTTCAGGCACTGGAAGGTGCTCTCAGGTCTCCCTGGAGCCTTCTCTTCTCCAGGCTGAACACCCCAACTCTCCCACCCTGTCCCCAGAGCTGCCCCAGCCCTGGGATCATCTCCCTGGACGCAGCTCACAGCCCAGACACACCACAACCCCCCGTCTCCAGGGCTCGACCACCCCCACCAACACCCTGGGGACACCCACCGGGTGCCCATCACCCCCACCTCCCAACACCTGCCACCACCACAGCCTCAGGGCCAGCCAAAAAGGGGGGGGTGGGGGAGGTGGGAAGCAAACACACACCAGCTTGTTTACCCACAGCACCCAGCAGCTCCAGGCCATTCCCACCAACTCCTGCTTCCCAGCTGGATTTTGCAACCTGCCCCACGCCCGGGGTGGGGGGAGCTCAGGGCACCCCAAACCTTCTTCCTCCTCGTTCTGAGCGTTTTTTAAAGCCTATAAGACAGAACTTTGTTTCCTGGGGATGCACCCCGTTCCCAAGCTTGGAAATGGGGGGGGATTTCTGCAGTTTGAACCCAGGCAGAGGCGGGAGCAGCAGCGGGGAGGGAGGATGGGACCGCGTTGCACAACCAGGCTCCTCCATTTTCGAGCCCGCCTGGCAAGATCCTGCTTTTACACCCCAAAATCACCACCCCCCCCCACCTCCCCGAGCCGGGGGGGGGTGGAAACTCGAGGGGTGTGGGTTGGAACAGGCTCCTTTGGGGTGTCCAGGCAGGAAAACGGGGGGGGGGGGATATTTCTTCCTGCTTTTTGAGGCCAGATGATACTTTTTCCCTCCATCTTTCCAAGCCCTCCAACCTCCTCGCCCACCCCGGGGGCAGCGGGAAAGGTCTGGGATGTTTGGATCCCTCCTGCAGGGTTTGTTGGGGGTTGGTTGGTGGGTTTTTTTTTGGGGGGACAGTTTATCGCAGTGGGAACCGGCTGAGGGGGGGGGTCGGGGTTCCCCCCCAAGGAGCAGGGGGGACACACACACCAGCCCCGGGTCAGGCCGTGGGGAAAGGGAGGAACTCGGTGTTTTCCCGGGTTTTTTTAGGGGGGTTTTGGGGTGTTTTGTTGTTTTTTTTTTGAGGAAGGGAAGTGAGAGCACCCGGGGGGGGGGGGGGTGGGGGGGGCAGCGCGTGGTTTCCTCAGTAAAACCGGCAGGAAAAAGCGACGTTCTGCGGGATTTCAGGCGGGGTTGCGGGGTTCGAGGTGGGGGGGGGGGAGGTTGTTGTGGGGGGGGGGATCCCCCCGGTTTTTGGGGGGGGGGGCGGCCCGGTGAAAGGCCCCAGCGCCTCGGGAGCAGGGCAGGCCCCAACGCCCGCCCCCGAGGGGCTCCGGGGCCGTTAAGAGGGGTCTCAGCACCCCTCGTTCTCCTCACATCCCCCCCCAAAAACACCCCCCCAACCCCCCCCCCCCCCCCCCCCCCCCGCCCCCCCCCTCACCTGGTACTGCGCGGCCGGGCCCAGAGGCCGGTAGCCCGGAGCGGCGGCGGCGGCGGCGGGAGCCGGGCTGGGCCCGCGGAGGATGGGGGGCCCCGGGGGCGGCGGGGCGGCCGCGGGGGGCAGCGGGCTGAGCGGGAAGGAGCCGCGTCCCGCCATGGCGGGGGGCGGGGGGGGGGGAACGGGGGGGGGGGGCCGAGCGGGAGCGGCGGAGGCGGCGGGAGCGCGCGGCGCGGCTGGCCCCGCCCCCTGCCGGGACCACGCCCCTCCCGGGGAAGCCACGCCCCTCCCAGGGAAACCGCGCCCCTCCCGGGGAAGCCACGCCCCATCGGGGAAACCACGCCCCCCCCCTCGCTGAGGCTCCGCCCCCCCCGTGTGGCCCTGGAGTGTGTGTGGGTGTGCATGGGTGTGCAAGGGGCCGTGTGTGTGTGTGCAAGGGGCTGTGCATGGGTGTGCAAGGGGCTGTGCGTGTGTGTGTGTGTGCGTGTGTGTGCAAGGGGCTGTGCGTGTGTGTGTGTGCAAGGGGCTGTGCATGGGTGTGCAAGGGGCTGTGCGTGTGTGTGTGTGTGCGTGTGTGTGCAAGGGGCTGTGCGTGTGTGTGTGTGTGTGTGCAAGGGGCTGTGTGTGTGTGTGCAAGGTGCTGTGCATGTGTGTGTGAGTGCAAGGGGCTGTGCGTGTGTGTGTGTGCATGGGTGTGCAAGGGGCTGTGTGTGTGTGTGTGTGCAAGGGGCTGTGTGTGTGTGTGCAAGGTGCTGTGCGTGTGTGTGTGAGTGCAAGGGGCTGTGCGTGTGTGTGTGTGCATGGGTATGCAAGGGGCTGTGTGTGTGTGTGTGTGTGCATGGGTGTGCAAGGGGCTGTGTGTGTGTGTGCATGGGTGTTCAAGGGGCTGTGTGTGTGTGTGCAAGGTGCTGTGCATGTGTGTGTGAGTGCAAGGGGCTGTGCGTGTGTGTGTGTGCATGGGTGTGCAAGGGGCTGTGCGTGTGTGCATGGGTGTGCAAGGGGCTGTGCGTGTGTGTGTGTGTGCATGGGTGTGCAAGGGGCTGTGTGTGCGTGCATGGGTGTTCAAGGGGCTGTGCGTGTGCATGTGTGTGTGTGCAAGGGGCTGTGTGTGTGTGTGCAAGGTGCTGTGCATGTGTGTGTGAGTGCAAGGGGCTGTGCGTGTGTGTGTGTGCATGGGTGTGCAAGGGGCTGTGCATGTGTGTGTGTTTGTGCATGGGTGTGCAAGGGGCTGTGAGTGTGTGTGTATGTGCAAGGGGCTGTGTGTGTGTTTGTGCATGGGTGTGCAAGGGGCTGTGCATCTGCATGTGTGTGTACATGGGTGTGCAAGGGGCTGTGCATGTGTGTGCGTGCAAGGGGCTGTGCGTGTGTTTGTGCAAGGGGCTGTGTGTGTGTTTGTGCATGGGTGTGCAAGGGGCTGTGCATCTGCTTGTGTGTGTACATGGGTGTGCAAGGGGCTGTGCGTGTGTGTGCAAGGGACTGTGCATATGTGCGTACGTGTGTGTACATGGGTGTGCAAGGGGCTGTACGTGTGCGTGTGCAAGGGTGTGTGCATGTGTGTGCGCATGCATGCGCACAAGCGCGTGCAAGGGTGTGTGAGTGTGCAAGCGCGTGTGCATACATGTGTGCAGGCGGAGGGGGCGGGCCTGACACTAGGGAGCACTGGGACCCGGGCGGGGGGGCACTGGGACCTGGGCTGGGGGGCACTGGGACCCGGGCGGGGGGGCACTGGGACCTGAGCAGGGGGGCACTGGGACCTGGGCAGGGGGCACTGGGACCCGGGCTGGGGGGGCACTGGGACCCGGGCTGGGGGGGCACTGGGACCCGAGCAGGGGGGCACTGGAACCCGGGCGGGGGGGCACTGGGACCCGGGCTGGGGGGCACTGGGATCCGGGCAGGGGGGGCACTGGGACCCGGGCTGGGGGGCACTGGGACCAGCTCCCACTGGCTCCTCGGGACCCAACAGCCCCGGGTCCTTCCTGTGCTGGGGACCCCCGAGCTGCTCCCAGCCCTGCAGGGGGTCCCAGCAGAGCAGAGGGGACAATCCCCTCCCTGGCCCTGCTGGTCACGCTGCTGGTGCCACAGCCCAGGGCACGGGTGGGTTCTGGGCTCCAGGGCACGGGTGGGTTCTGGGCTCCAGGGCACGGGTGGGTTCTGGGCTCCGGGGCCCCATCAGCCCAGCCAGGACCCCCGGGTCACCCGGCGGGGAAGCTGCTCCCAAGGCCCCCCGCTCAGCTGGGCTTCCCAGCAGCTCCTGGAACCCTTTCCAGCCTCCTGCTCCCTCCCCAGCAGCGGCCGCCCCGCCGTGCCCCCCTTCCCAGTGTTAGAAATGAATGGTAGTGTTGATTTTGCATTCCAGTGTTAGAAATGTAGTGTTGGGTTTGGTTCACATCTATATATTCTAGTGTTAGGAACATATAGTTTGTTTGACCACATTTATATTAGGACCACGTATAGGAATATATAGTTTGTTTGAGATATATATTTTAGTGTTAGGAATATAATTGTTTGTTTGAGAGATATCTACACATTCCAGTGACACCTGGAGTGGTTTATGGGCCAAGAAACTGAGGGACTGAATTGGGCTCCATCTGGGGGATCTGAACATGGAGCAGGATTTATGGCCCAAGATAAGGATGAACAAAGCTACTTCTATGTTGCTCCTCAGGGCAGGATGACACCAGGAGATTGTTAATTGGGAAGACAGCCAAGGGGGCAAGAAAGGTCAAAATTTTACCTTAAGAGGTAAAAAGTAACCTGCTAGAATGGAATGTGTGAACAGGGGCGGGAAACTTAGAGGATAATTTGAAACCTCAGAGGGGCTGTAAACCCTGGAGTGCCCAGCCAGGGGGGAAACAGGGGAGGGAATTTTGAGTGGGGAATAGGGAATATAAAGCGTTATTCACCTGGCTATGGGTGTGCCTGCTTGCTTAGGTCACCCATTCTTGCAAGGATGTAAATAAACTGTGCTTGGCTGCAGGATCCGTGTGGGGCTGTCATTGGCGCCACAGACGTTTCTCACACCAGCGCTCACCCCACACCCCCCCTGCCTGCCCAGGGCCAGGACCCTCTCCCACCAGCCGCGGGTTCGGAGCGTTGAGCTGAAAAGTTGAAACCTTTCTGCTTTTCTCCTCTGGTGGGTTTCAGGCGTTAGGTCAGGATGGTGCTGGGGGGGGGTCGATCCCAGTGGAAAACCTCCTCCCCTCTTCCCAAAAACCACCCAGGAGAGAGACCTTTGCACCATCTCCAGGCTTCAGCTCCTCCAGAAGCTCGCGGTGCTCGGGCACCAGAGGGCACTGAGACACCAGCGCGATGGAACCACCCGGGAGCTGCTGGAGCCTCCTGCACCTTCCCCCTGGCTGGGGAGGGGGGATGACGCTTCCAGGGGATGCTCCTGCCCTGCCCCACGGTGTCCCCTTCCCAGGGCACTGCACCTCCTCAAAGGAGGGGGCTGAGAGCTGAGGGCACCCAGCCCCTCCTCCTGCTTCTGGCAGCAGGAGCAGCAGAACCCCAATCCCCCCGGGTCTGTGCTCGTTGGGGGCCAAACCCCCCCTCTCTGCCTGCGTTAAAACCCCCCACCCGGGGTGAAAATCAGTATCTCTGCGAACCTGGGAGTGCTTGATTGCTCTTCATCTCACCAATGCCAAGCCCGTTAGCTCCCCTAGGAGCACTGGGCCTTTCCCAGTGGCCACGCTGACGATTCCATACCCACCACATTCACCAGCCCATAAAGGCTCGTGCATCCCACATATTCACCCTCCTAAAAAAACCCCATCTCTTCCTGCCTGCCTGTGTTAGTGGCAATAAATCCCGGGAGTTTCTCTCTCTGCCATGATTCGGGGTAAAACCACATCAAAGAGGCACTTTGGGAGATGCTTCTGGTGTCGATTGGTACCCGAGTTACTGATGGGCCTTTGGGTTCTTCAGACTGCTTGGAATTGCACGGGATGAAGGGATTGGAAAACCTTCAATGACTGGAGTTATAAAAATGACCCTTTTGCAAGCCCTGGATGACCTGGGTGAGCATTTTTTGGTGAACAAAATCAACCTACAAAACATTGCACCTGGTGTGTGTGGGGGGTGCAGGACAGGTCCTATCACACTGGTTTTATTGGTGGGTGAGCAGGAGGAAGTGTCTGATAGGAGAGAGTTTGGTGGGATTCAGCTCCTCAAAAAGAAAAGTCTGGTGTGGCTTTATTCCAGGATGAGCAAGTCTGGAGGAGCAAAACATCCCCCAACATCAGAAGGACATGAAGCTCCTGGAGAGAGGCCAGAGGAGGCCACGGAGATGCTGGGAGGGCTGGAGCAGCTCTGCTCTGGAGCCAGGCTGGGAGAGTTGGGGTGTTCAGCCTGGAGAAGAGAAGGCTCCAGGGAGACCTTAGAGCAGCTTCCAGGGCCTGAAGGGGCTCCAGGAAAGCTGGGGAGGGGCTTGGGACAAGGGCAGGGAGGGATGGGATGAGGGGGATGGATGGAAACTG
Source organism: Apus apus (assembly GCF_020740795.1). Lineage (NCBI taxonomy): Eukaryota > Metazoa > Chordata > Aves > Apodiformes > Apodidae > Apus > Apus apus. Next base: position 4,620,470 of record NC_067306.1, on the reverse strand, counting down.
GGAGAAGGAGATTGAGGTGAGACATGAGGAGGGAATTCTTCCCTGTGAGGGTGGTGAGAGCCTGGCCCAGGTTGCCCAGAGAGGTGTTGGAGGCCCCATCCCTGGAGACACCCAAGGTCAGGCTTGATGGGGCTCTGAGCAACCTGGTCTAATTAAAAAGGTCCCTGAGCACTGCAGGGGGGCTGGCCTAGATGACCTTTAAAGGTCCCTTAAACCCCACTCATGCTATGAATTTATGGTTCTACAATGCATGAGAAACCAGGCTCACTTATTTCTACTCTTCACAGAATATCTTGCTTCTCCTTTATTTATTTTTTTGCTTTTCCCCTAAAACTCTGGAATTCCTTATGACCTGCAGGAAAAGGTGATCCCTTCTTAAACGCTGCCAGACGAGCTCTGAGGGCAATGAGTCCCAGAGGCCAAGCGTGTCATGCTGGTATGAATCCCTCTAGTCAATTGGATTTAAGCTGTTTCAATCCCTCAGCTCCTCCTGTGGAGCTGCAGAAGAACATGGACCTTCCAGGGGGGTGGGCAGACGTGCAGGGATGGGACTCCCCAGCAGGAAGTCCTGCTCAAGGTGGTCTTGAGCACTTCTTCATCCCTGGACACATCTTGAGCTGCATCCAGCCTTTAAAACGTCCAGAATTAATGCTTCTGCTAAAGACAAACAGTGTTCAGGAAGATTTATCATTTCTTCTCTTGTAATTACCTGTCAAAATTAGAATAATGGCCTTTGAGAAGGAACGGAGGGTGGGGGCTTTTTTTTCTTTAATTAATTAAGTATGCAGCTTGTCTTGGAGAATCAAGGTCATGGAGATGGAGATGGAGATGAAGGTGGCTGCTCCACTAGTGCTGCCCTTCTCACAGTCCCACGTGCACCCCTGGGGGAAGAGTGGGGGAGATACTTGAGGAGAGCAGAGAGGGTTCAGTCCAGGTCCTAGTGGAGCTTAAAGAACTATAAAGAAACTATATCTGTTTTTAATCCCTTCAGCCTGGGCACCCTAGAGAAGGATGCTTAGAGGAATCTGTCCTGGACCCATCTATGCAGACACAGACCAAAACAAGGTCTGCTCCCTCTGGGACATGGCTGAGACCTCCTGGCTGTGGAGCTCCTCCTGGGAGACCTGGAAGATCTGCCAGGAAAAGGCAACCAGGTGGTGTCTGATGTTTTGGGTGTCTCAGGTGTCCCAGGAACCACTTGGCATTGTGACCTCGTTCAGCTGGTCTGAACACGCCTTGGCTCCTCTTGGAGAAACAGGCACCAAGCTCTGGAGAACCCTGGGGTGTCTGAGGTGTGAAACCATCTCCAGATGCTGATACTGCCCCTGGAGCCCCGGGGGACACAGAGGAAGAGGCACGATTCTGTGACCACAGGAAGGATGGGGATCTTGCTCCATTTTCCTCTGTCTCCATCCCTGCACCCAGTGGGGGGTGGACATCCCTGCTCCTCCTCCCATTCCCACCACTGCATTTTGGGATGTATCCCAAAATCAGATCTCCGTGGTTAGCAGCCTGCTCCTTTGTAATAGAATCCCAGACTGGTTTGGGTTGGAAGGGAACTTAAAGCTCATCCAGTCCCACCCCTGCCTGGGCAGGGACACCTCCCACCAGCCCAGGCTGCTCCAAGCCCCATCCAACCTGCCCTTCAACACTGCCAGGGATGGGGCAGCCACAGCTTCCCTGGGCAACCTGGGCCAGGGTCTCACCACCCTCACAGCCAAGAATTTCTTCCTCATGTCTCACCTCAATCTCCCTCTCCCAGTTTTCATCCATCCCCCTCATCCCATCCCTCCCTGCCCTTGTCCCAAGCCCCTCCCCAGCTTTCCTGTAGGTCCCTGTGCCCCACGGCAGCAGAAGAGTGAGGATGTCCCCCACATCCCCCTCCTCCTGGCTCCACTGCTCACCCTGTGGCTGCCAGTGCCTTGGGGCCCTCCTGAGCCAGCAGGTTCCCCACACACCATCACATCTGGGCAGCCTTGTCCTCCCCAGCTCCTGCTCCAAGCTATCACCCCTTGGAGGGACCACCAGCCTTGTCTGCACCTGCTTTTCTCTCTTGAGTTTGAAGGACATGGAACACTTTTCACCCCACCTTGGCTGGAGGACCAAGCTGGACCCTCCCTGCCAGCATCCAGGTGTCTGATCCCACCTCCTGCTCCAGGGAGTGGGGGCAGAATTAATGAACCAGCAGTGCTGGGCACTGCTCATTTCCTCCTGCACTGCTATTAGTATTGTTTATTAATTGGATAATATATACAAGTTTATCTGAGTCTCATTTCAAATCCCTGCAAATTTGCTGAGCAAATATTAATAGCTGTAAACACCAAGAGGATCTCAGAGCCACGAGCAGCTCGGGTTTATTAAGAACAAATCATGCCAGACAAACTTAATTACATTTTTGATAGGGTTGCTAAATTAGGGGATGAAGCAAAGGCAGGAGACGTTCATAGATCTTGAGGTTTAGTGAAGGGTTCAGCTCAGCCAAGTGGGAACCACCAGGAAGTGTCACAGAAACTGGCAGGGACTCAACTGGTGCCATGGGAAGAGTGGGATCATGGCAGGACTGAGCTGGTGGAAGGGGACAGGAGCATGTTTGTCCTGGTGCTGAGAGAGCTGGGTGAGCTGGGGTGTGCCCTGCCCTGGTGGCTTCTCCCACCACCCATGGGTGGGTCACCAGCAACCAGTGGGTGCAGGGCTGGTTGGAGGAAGGAGGAGGTGCTGGGCAGGGGGATGCTGGAGGAAGGTAGAGCCACCCCAGCTGCTCCATCACCTGCCACCCTCATTCACCCTCAAACTTCTCCCCAGGAACAAGCAACAGGACAAGAAGAAATGGCCTCAAGTTCTGTCAAGGGAGGTTTAGGTTGGGTATTAGAAGAAAGTTCTTTGCTGAAAGGGTTATCAAAGAGTGGAACAGGTTTGAAGATCATCCAGCCCAACCCTTCCCCCAGCCCTGCCCAGGCCACCCCTGCCCCATGTCCCTCAGCACCATCTCCAGGGCTTGGAAACCCCTCCAGGGATGGGGACTCCCCCCCTGCCCTGGGCAGCCTGGGCCAGGCCCTGACAACCCTTGCCAGGGAGAAACTGTTCCCAAGCTCCAACCTCAGCCTCCCCTGGCACAACTTGAGGCCGGTTCCTCTGCTCCTGTCACTTGTTCCTGGGGAGCAGAGCCCGACCCCCCTGGCTCCAACCTCCTCTCAGGCAGCTGCAGAGCCAGCAGGTCTCCCCTCACCTCCTTGTCTCCAGGCTGGACACCCCCAGCTCCCTCAGCTGCTCCTCCTCACCCTTGTGCTCCAGCCCCTTCCCCAGCTCCCTTGCCCTTCCCTGGACACGCTCCAGCCCCTCCGTGGGACCAGGAGGGGAAACACTTCAGTGAGAAGAGCGTTTCTGGGGAGGAGCTGCAGGATGGGACAGCAGAGCTGGTCGCTGCCACCTGCCCACCAGCACAGTTTTTCACTCTGCTGCTCCAATTTGGCAGCTCGACGTGACCCAGGTAAAACTGTTTCTCTGCCTGGAGCTTTATAATGACAATTAATCTCCTTGGTGCACAGCTGTTGGTTTTGGGGGGGTGCAAGGAAACAACAACAACAAAAAAAGGTGTAAAATCAGGGTTTTACAGGCTTGGAATGTTGACATTTTAAAAATTGTGGTTTCTGAAGTGTTTCTTTACAGAATTGCCCCGATATTCATCTTGATTCTGGCAGCCTGGGTGGAAATCTGGAGGAAGTGAATGGGAAGAGAGACAAGAAAGGTAAAAAGCAAAGAGGTGTGTGGATGGACAGGTGGGCCTTGGTTTAGGTGCACATGGAGACACCTGGATCAGTGCCAGCAGGGATCTGCAGAGGTGGGAGCACAGAATGTCAGGGGTGGGAAGGGACCCCTGGAGATCATCCATCCAAGCCCTGCCAGAGCAGGATCCCCTAGAGCAGATCCCACAGGAACACATCCAGGAGGGTGGGAATGTCTCCAGGGCTGGAGACTCCACCAGCTCCCTGGGCAGCCTGTCCCAGGGCTCTGCCACCCTCACAGCAAAGAAGTTTGTCCTCATGTTCAGCTTGACCCTCCTGGGCTCCAGTTTGTGCCCATTGCCCCTTGTCCTGTCACTGGGCACCACTGGGAAGAGTCTGGCCCCATCCTCCTGCCACCCCCTGGAGATATTGATCAGCACTGAGCAGATCCCCCCTCAGCCTCCTCCTCTCCAGGCTCAACAGCCCCAGCTCTCCCAGCCTTTCCTCACAGGCAGATGCTCCAGCCCCCTCAGCATCTCAGTGCCCTGGGCTGGACTCTCTCCAGCAGCTCCTTGTCCTTCTGGAACTGGGCAGCCCAGCACTGGGCCCAGTTCTCCAGCTGGGGCCTCCCCAGGGCAGAGCAGAGGGGCAGGAGAACCTCCCTGACCTGCTGGCCACGCTCTCCTTGCTGCCCCCAGGATGGCATTGGCCTCCTTGGCTCTTATGGTTTCATGCACACCCTGCAGGGATGGACCTTTCTGTCCCCAGGAATACAAGAAGGACATTTTATTACATCATCCATCAGCTTTTTCCTCTACCATTCCATCAGGTGAGGACCAAAGCACTGTATCTCAAGGAGCATCCACCAGAGCAGCACATCTGGGCCACAGCTGGAGCCAACACATCCTAGTCCAGATGTTCCTGTGGAGAAATCCCCCTTCACAGCAGGAACCACAGTGGTGGTAGGAGGCAAAGCTGGAGGCACCACCAGAGGTTCCTCTGTGCCTGGAGGAGCATCCCCTGGAGATGGGGCTACCTTCAGAGCAGCCCCATGGGCCACCAACTCATCCTGCATTGGGCCACCAACTAAGGAAAGGAGTCTGCAATGTGTTTTAGGATCATTTGGGCTCAAAAGGCTTTCTATAAATTAAAATTAATTGCTCATCCCCTGAAGGCCTCCGAAGAGCTCTCACAAGTACTGGCAGATTTATCTAAATCCAAGCTGGAGAAGTTTAACCCCTGGAGTCACTTTATGCAGCAAAACAAATGAATTTCTCAGCAAAACCAGTTAATTGCCTGAGAAGCCTCCAGTGACTGGTGGAGTTTCATCCACAATCAACAATCCACAGTCATCCACAATCATTTTGATAAAATGCAGCATAATGAAACTGATCTGTGACCTGAGGAAGCTCTTGGGGGGGGGGGGGGGGGGGAATTTGTGCCTCATACGAGGGGGTGATGATCCTCACTGGGATGAAAAACCCCTTCCAGATGGGCCAACCTTTAGCACAGGGGCCTGGGGGGTAGGTCAGAACCCGAGGAGTGACAGTTGCTGCTGGAAGCCAACAGAAAACAATTAAGCTTGGGATTCATCAGAACTACAAAGCTGCTCCTATGAAGCCAAGATGCAATTGGTGCAGGAGCAGGGCTTGTCCTGCACATCTTCAGGCCTGCTGCTCCTTCCAAAGGTCTTTTCTTGTGTTGCCACAAGCTCTTGTGTCCCCACTTCTCTTGCTCCTTGGTCTCCATACCCATCCTCCTACCCCTTCTCCACATGCTTCTCATCCCTCTCTGGGCAGTTGGTGTCTCTGCCTGAGGCTCAGTGGCACCAGAGAAACCATGTCTAAGCCATCAGGGTGCAGTTTGGTTCCACCATCTCTGCAGCTTCTCTCAAGCCATTCCTGGATTGAGAAGCAGCCCTGCTGGGCCATCCAAAGAAAGCTTTCCTGCCCTTGTCACAAGCACTGGTGGCTTTTCCTCACCATGCTGGGCACAGTGAGAGCTTCTGAATCTTCACCTGAATTCCAGGCACCTGCTGACTTGGTCCTGCCTGCTGCCACCCTGCAACACTGAGATCTGTGTCACCCTCCTCCCCTGCTCCTTTAGCTCTGCTCTTCCCCCTCGCCAGCCCAGCAGAGCTGGAAGCCACAAACCATCTCATGGTTCTGCAAGAACAGTTGCTTTTCTAACTAGAATATCTGGGAAAAACCTCCCTTTGGATCCAAATGAGGACACCTTGGTTTATTTTTTTCCCCCTTGCTGAAAGAAATTCATGATTTTTGGGGGGGAAGAGACATTTTTCCAGTTGGGAGTCAGGAGGTGCAAGGTCCTGCAGGTTGTCCAAGTCCAGCAGCAGTTGTGGAGGATGAGTAAAGGATTTGCAGGAAACCTTCTCACTTTGGGCTGGGTGGCCTTGAGTGGAGACACCATCAGTCCCATGTGTTTGAGATGAGCCCAGTCCTTTTTGGTCAGTCCCCAAAGGGTCTGTAAGTCTGAGGCTGGGTGCTCTCAGCTTGGTGAGGTTGGTTCTTTGGCTGGAGCTCTTTTTTTGAAGTGGATCTCCTTGGTTCCATCCAAGAATACACAACACCAGGCTGGAAGGCACCTCGAGGATCATCTGGTCCAGCCTTTCTTGGTCTAGAGAAGATGGCCCAGCCTCCTGTCCAGCTGGATCCTGAAAGTGTCCAAAGCTGTGGAATCACAGAATCACAGAATCTGGGGGTTGGGAGGGACCTGGAAAGATCAGCCAGCCCAGCCCCCCTGCCAGAGCAGGGGCACCCAGAGCACATCACACAGGAACGTGTCCAGGGGGGTTGGAATGTCTCCAGAGAAGGAGACTCCACAGCCTCTCTGGGCAGCCTGTCCCAGGGCTCTGCCACCCTCACAGGAAAGAAGTTCTTCCTGATATTCACATGGAACCTCCTGTGCTCCAGTTTGCACCCACTGCCCCTTGTCCTGTCCCTGGACATCACTGAACAAAGCCTGGCTCTGTCCTCCTGACACTGCCCTGAACGTGTCTGTGAACATGGATGAGGTCACCCCTCAGTCTCCTCTTCTCCAAGCTCAACAGACCCAGCTCCCTCAGCCTTTCCTCATCAGGGAGATGTTCCACCCCAGCCCTGAGGAGATGATTCTGACCACAGAGTGTTCTCCTTGTGAAAAAGGTGCCTCGTTTCTGATCAGAATCTCCCCAGGAGTAACTTCTACCCTCATCCAAGATATAAACTGTCCATGAGGACCCAGAGGCGGTGCCTCCACGAGCTGCTGCTCCATCCTGTCTTCTTGCTGGAGAAGATCACTGTTCAGCAGGGCAGGTCAGCTTCCTCCACCTCCCAGCTCAGCCTCCCCGAGGCTTTTGTGGAACGGTGCTTGGACTCCCAGCTCAGGCACCAGCACCTGCTGTGGAGCCCAGTTTGGGTCTTTTCTGGTCAGGTTGTAAGTACCATCTGAGGGGGTGAGTTCTGTATTTGCCTGCATCTCTCATGGGGAGATTTAGGTGAGACATGAGGAGGAAATTCTTCACCTTAAAGCTCATCTAGATCCAACCCCCTGCATGAGCAGGGACACCTCCCACCAGCCCAGGCTGCTCCAAGCCCCATCCAACCTGCCCTTCAACACTGCCAGGGATGGGGCAGCCACAGCTTCCCTGGGCAACCTGGGCCAGGCTCTCACCCCCCTCACAGCCAAGAATTTCCTCCTCATGTCCCACCTAAATGATCCTGAAGGTCTTTCAACCCAAACCCTTTTACGACATTCCAGCCTGGGGGTGGGATCTGCAGTGGAGCTGCAACTGCTGCTGGCCCTGTTGGGGAGGATCTTGGAATGAAAGGGATGCTTTTTGTTTCCTTCTCATTAAAAACAACAACCAAAAACAAATGAGACCAAACAGAGCAGGTTGTTAAAACCAGCCCCTCTGATGTTGCATCTCTCTGGGGATTCTGTGCGTGGCTCTAATCTCTGCCTTTCCTGCTCCATCTATGATTGTTCCAAAACCACCTGCTTTTGTCATGTTCATCTTCCTTTTGTCTTGCCTGGCAGGTTTTTCTAGCTCCTGGGGTTAACCCTGATGGAAAAAAAATAGTGAGACAAAAGCAGAGCTTGAAAGTCTGGTCGGGTAGGAACAAATATCACAACTCATCTGTGGTTTGGGTTGTTGTTCTTTTTTGGCTGCCTTGGAAATAAAAATGGGAAATGAAGGGATGGAAAAATGATGAAAAGGGGCCTTTCCTGAGTTCCTGGAGGTGAGTGAGAATTCATCAGGGTGTTTCCAGAGCTTTTGCCTGGTGGTTGGAGTAACATCTGAAGAAGAGGCAGGAGGGAAGGTGTGTTGGTGAGGGAATCTTCTCAGGAGGAAGGATTGTGGCCATGGGGTTTGAGTTGGAACTCATGGTAACTAATGGCCTGGGGAGCTGTTGCTCAACCTTTCTTCACAAAAAGCCTTGATTTTCCATAATTGCCTTTCTTTTTGTTTTCTACTAGAAATGATCTGTTTGAAGTGTTGCTGGAAAACTGGAAAGTCCCAGGTTACTGGAACATCAGAAGCTGGGTTTTCTTTTTTAGATGAATTGGCATAACTGGCAGTGTAAATAGCCATGAGATGGGTGGTGGGGTTGGAAGGGACCCTTAAAGGTCACCTAGTCCAACCTCCCTGCAGTGCTCAGGGACCTTTTTAACTAGATCAGGTTGTTGAGAGCCTGGTCCAGCCTGACCTTGAAGGTCTCCAGGGCTGGGACCTCCACCACCTCTCTGGGCAACTTCTTCCAGTGCTTCCCCACCCCCCTGGTAAAGAACTAATTAATAAAAAAGAAGTAAATCCAGGTGCTTCTCATTATCTAGAGGTGGAAGGGCAGCAAATTCACCTGATGTTGTGGCTTCAGCTGTGGCAACTCAGTGGCTTTACCCCCCCCCAACCCCCTTCTAAGACCTTCTGAAGAGTGCAGGTTGTTTCCAGCAGGACCAGGTCACTGCTGCATTTGGTTTCTGGGACTTGGAGGATAAACCTCAGGCTTTGGGACATTCCTTTGCAGGATGCTGACTTTCTGAAAATCCACTCTTTGTGCTGTGGGTGATGAAAGATGGACCAGAACATCCTTTTTGCAGGAGATGGCAAGGTCCTTTGGAGAAAGGGAAATGTTTTATGCAATCATTACTTCCTGGTCATGGCAAAAAATAGGTTGAGCAAGATGATTTCTCATCTGGCTCAGGAAAGACTGAGATTTTTGTAGCACTTAGAGTAGAGAAAACCAATAAAACCCTGGGGTCAGGGCTGTGAGCAGCTCCTGGTGATCTGTTTTTCCTGGAAAACTTGGCTTTCTGCAGAGGATCTTGACTTTCTGAGTAGAAAAAACCCCCCAGTGTGGAACCTTCCACCTGAGTTTTCCTTGCTTATCTTTGAAATAAATGGGCCAAACCAGGATAATACCCAGGAATGGGCTCCAGCCAGGGCTGGTGGGAGCCTGCAGGAGGTTGTGTTTCCCACCTGGTTCACGTGCTCCTCCAAGCCCTTGGCATGAGAATAGTTCATGCTGATTGATGTGTTCTCCCAGAGCAATTCCTCAAGGGCTGGAGTGAAGCCAGAGGAGGGTCACAAAGAGGATCTGAGGGCTGGAGTGGCTGCAGTGCTGGGAATGAGCTCCTTGGCACTGAGACCTGCTTGGAGCCCAGCAGTGAGAAGGGACCTGGGGTGATTGTGCCCAGTTCTGGAGCCCCCAGCACAGGAAGGACATGGAGCTGCTGGAGAGAGGCCAGAGGAGGCCACAGAGATGATCCCAGGGCTGGAGCAGCTCTGCTCTGGGGACAGGCTGGGAGAGTTGGGGTGTTCAGCCTGGAGAAGAGAAGGCTCCAGGGAGACCTTAGAGCAGCTTCCAGGGCCTGAAGGGGCTCCAGGAAAGCTGGGGAGGGACTTGGGACAGGGGCAGGGAGGGATGGGATGAGGGGGATGGATGGAAACTGGAAGAGGGAGATTGAGGTGAGACATGAGGAGGGAATTCTTTGCTGTGAGGGGGGTGAGAGCCTGGCCCAGGTTGCCCAGGGAAGCTGTGGCTGCCCCATCCCTGGCAGTGTTGAAGGGCAGGTTGGATGGGGCTTGGAGCAACCTGGAATGGTGGGAGGTGTCCCTGCCCATGCAGGGGTGGGACTGGATGGTCTTTGAGGTCCCTCCAACCCAAACCAGTCTGGGATTCTATGCTGGGGGGCTTTGGAGCACTGTGGTGAAGCACACAGCCCCAGGTGTGCTTTGCACAGTGTCCCACCACCCCTTGGTGTGTGGAGGTGCATCTGTTGGCAGCTGCAAGCACAGAGCTCCAGGCACTTCACCTGCAGGTTCCCAGCAAAGAGCAGATGGGAGAGTGAGACAGAGCTGATGAGAAATGGGTATTTGTCAATAGACAGATCAAGATTAATCCAAGGTGGGGGTGGATGCTGCAGGCAGGGCTGGCTCTGCATTAGGGGGCCAGTGTAGCTACCAATGAGATAAGAGCCTTTATCTGTGCTGATAAGAAACCCTGCAGGTTACAGTAACAAGGCACAGCACCAGTGCTTTGGGGTCTCACTTGGGTGGGCTTAAAGTTTGGGCTGAAGCTTGCAAACAGGAGGTGAAAAATGCAGTAAGTCCATAATTCCAGGTGTGGTGCAGGTGAGGCTTGGGGAAAAGTGGGGTGGTAGGGGAGGGTGGTTGTGTAGGGAGAGGGTGAGAAGGTGGGTGACCTGCTCTGGGTGAGGGTGGAGGTGGCATGAATGAAGGGGCCAAGGTCCCCACAGGGAAGTGAAGGGGAATTGGGGCAGTGTCTGGGGGATAGGGTGGGATTTCTGATGGGACACTTTGGTGATGGGAGCAGCAGCTTCTACCATTCACCCAAGCAAACGATGGTGGTCCCAGCCTTGAGCCCTGAAACCCTCAGGGAGCTCTTCCCCTGCAGCACAAATCCTTTCCTTCCTCCTTTCCTTCCTCCTTTCCTTCCTTTTTGGGCAACAAAGCAATTTCCCCCAGGGTGTTGCTGCCTGAGTTTTTGGGGAATAACCAGTCCTGGTTGTAGCCTCCTGCTTGCAAAAGGGTGAGAATGTGCCCTGCTTTGGGTGCAGCTGGGATATATATGTTTTTGTAGCTATGCCCAGGTGACATCTGGGCAGTAATTAGTGCTGTTTGCTAATGACTCCCTGTGGTGCACCTGCAAGATCATTAGCAGACATGTGGGCTGTTAAAAGGGGGTCCCAGCAGGAGGATGAAGCTGAGCCAACCTGTGGTGGTGGCAGTGGCCAGGGAGGCAAAGAGAAGGTGACCAAGTGAAGGGGTTTGGGTGGATTTGCATAGTGTGTGTTGCAACCTGAGAACCTGGTCGTGGCTTTGAGGAGTAAGATACCATTTGACCTGGTTATTTCCAGCAAGAAAATGCTGGATTTGGGGTTCCTGGGACACAGGGTTAGTTTCCTGCCCATCTTCTGCTTGGTCCAGCCCAGCCCTGCTCGTGACCACCCGTGGCCCAAGTGGTTGAGACTCATCCACCAAACTGGAGTGGTTTTTGAGTGAGTTTCTGATTCAACCTCCCCCAGAAGGGCTTCCAGCAGAGGTGGGGGGCAGGTGACCTCCTGCAGCTTCTGTTTCACTCATTCCAACCTGTTTTGGTGGAGAAAAGTTTTCCCTGAAGATGTTTCTCCAGCATTTTCTTTTTACTGGCATCACAGAAGTGAAGGTGAGAGAAATGTTGAAGGAAGTTAAAAAAACATAAATGGGAAAAGGGTTGTGAGGCAGATCAGAGGGGTAGATGAGGCTCCATGTGAACAAGAACACAGGTGAGATGAAATTCAAGCTGTGTTTGATGGGAGCAGCTGTAGAAAACTCTGCAGATGATTTGATTTCATGTCCTGCTTCCCCCTGTTAATTGTGCTGCCTGTCAGTGTGTTGGGCAGGAGTGGGGACCCTGCAGGGTTTGGTAACTTTGGGGAGATGGAGGGGGTTTCCAGAATCGTTTTGGTTGGAAAAGACCTTCAAGAGCATCCAGATCAACTGTTACCCCAGCCTTGCCAAGGTCACCACTACATCGTGTCCCTCAGCTCCACAACTCAGTGGCTTGGAAGCCCCTCCAGGGCTGGGGGCTCCACCATGGTGGCTTTTAGCTCTGGGCAGAGCATCTCCTCTCCCTGGCAGTGTTGAAAGGCAGGTTGGATGGGGCTTGGAGCAACCTGGGCTGGTGGGAGGTGTCCCTGCCCATGCAGGGGGGTTGGATCCTGATGATCTTTAAGATCCTTTCCAACCCAAACCAGTCTGGGATTCTAGGATTCCCCTTTGGGGCACAGGGGAACCTCTTGCTCCTTGCCAGCCCTTTGCAGCATCACCTCTTCTGCCTGGGAGTCCACAGCAAAGACTTGCCAGTGAGAATTTCATTAACATACTGAGCTCATTCTCTTCACAAACAGGACACAGGCATCTCCATCCCTGTGGGAACACTGGGTTTGGAATTCAGCACAATGCCTGGAGCTGGTGTGATGTGAGGGGACCCTGTGGAGGGAGGTGACATGGCAGGAGGGGGCAGGTCCTCTGAGCCACCCTCACAGCTGAATGGTTGGTGGTGGGGGCAGGTTTCATGTCAAGGTCGATGGACAATTATTCCTTCCAAGTGCAAGGTCCTGCACCTGGGTAGGAGCAACCCTCATTGTCAATACAAGCTGGGGGATGGTGTGATAGAGAGCAGCCCTGCAGAGAGGGAACTGGGGGAACTGGTGGATGAGAAGCTGGAGATGAGCAAACAATGTGCATTTGCAGCCCAGAGGGACAATCACCTCCTGGGCTGCATTAAGGGCAGCAGGGCCAGCAGGTCACAGGAGGGGATTCTGCCCCTCTGCTCTAGTGAGACCTGACTTGGAGAACTGTGGCCAGTTCTGGAGCCCCCAGCACAAGAGGGACATGGAGCTGCTGGAGCAAGTGCAAAGCAGGGCTGCAAAGATGCTGGGAGGGCTGGAGCAGCTCTGGAGCCAGGCTGGGAGAGTTGGGGTGTTGAGCCTGGAGAAGAGAAGGCTCCAGGGAGACCTTAGAGCAGCTTCCAGTGCCTGAAGGGGCTCCAGGAAAGCTGGGGAGGGGCTTGGGACAAAGGTGTGTGGCAACAGGACAAGGGGGGATGGCCTTTAACTGGAGCAGGGACAGTTTGGATTGGACATTAGGGAGAAGTTCTTTACCATGAGGCTGGGGAAGCCCTGGAGCAGGTTGCCCAGAGAGGTGTTGGAGGCCCCATCCCTGGAGACACCCAAGGCCAGGCTTGAGGGGGCTCTGAGCAACCTGGTCTAATTAAAAAGGTCCCTGAGCACTGCGGGGGGGCTGGCCTAGATGACCTTTAAAGGTCCCTTAAACCCCACACATCCTATGATGGTGCTCCTGGCACAATGACACCCGTCCATCAGCTCCAGAGCTGCTCTGAGCTTCCCCCAGCACCTGTGGGTCACAGCAAGCAAGTGCCACCATGTCCTGCTGACCTTGCCAGGGGGCTCTGGGGGATCAGCTTGACCCGTGGCAGCTTGTTCCACATCAGCCTCTTGGAACACAGGGTCATTCTGCAGCTCAGGTCGTTGGGCTACTTGAGGACAGGAGGTTCAGATCTGTTTGTGTGGGAAACAAAGCCCTCTGCCCTTCAGCAGATGAAAACAGAAGCAGGAAGCAGCTCTTCTAGATTTATTTATTTATTCATAATTGGAGGGTGTTTTTTTTTTCCTCCCCCTGATTTGTTTCTTTGGCTGCAGTTCAGTGCTGGGCAGAGGGTGGTTGGTGGGATGGAGCAGATTTGTAACCTGCTGCTGGACCCACTTGGGTGTGACATGGCACAGAAATGTGAGATCATGATCAGAACTGAGTTGCTCAGAGGCAGAGGGGAATAAACAAACATCCAACGTCCTTCTCAGAGAGGAATGAGTGCAGGAAAACCTCTGGGTGACACGTTAGGCAACGGGGGGTGGGGGGAATATCCAAATGGATAAAATGGAGACAACATTTAGAGCCTTGTAATCCAGTCATTGGAGAGAGGTGATGGCTCTTTTTAAAAAAAATTGTGCTCAGTCATTAGTTTTGGAGGAGAAGGAGGAGGAGGAGGAGGAGAAGGTCTGTAGCTTTGCTGTAGCAGCAGGAGCAGGCAGTGTATCCAGACTGCCTAGGGTGCCTGGATTGCTTCATGGGTTTTTTGGGAGAATGTCTTGGCTCTTGAGGCTCCCTGAAATCAGGGTGAGGGTGGTGAAAGCCTGGCCCAGGCTGCCCAGGGAAGCTGTGGCTGCCCCATCCCTGGCAGTGTTGAAGGGCAGGTTGGATGGGGCTTGGAGCAGCCTGAGCTGCTGGGAGGTGTCCTTGTCTAAACCTCCTCTGTGGAAACTGAGGCCGGTTCCTCTGCTCCTGTCACTTGTTCCTGGGGAGCAGAGCCCGACCCCCCTGGCTCCAACCTCCTCTCAGGCAGCTGCAGAGCCAGCAGGTCTCCCCTCACCTCCTTGTCTCCAGGCTGGACACCCCCAGCTCCCTCAGCTGCTCCTCCTCACCCTTGTGCTCCAGCCCCTTCCCCAGCTCCCTTGCCCTTCCCTGGACACGCTCCAGCCCCTCCATGTCCTTCTTGTCCCCAGGGGCCCTAATAAGACCATTTAAGCCAGTGTGACTTTGATTTGAGGTGCTTATGGTCTGTAACAAACCTCCACTGGGAGGGAGAATGTCAACACAAGTTGTTGATTTAATACAGATGATTGGAAATGCTGCGATTGGACCTGGGGAACAGTTTCTCCCTGGCAAGGGTTGTCAGGGCCTGGCCCAGGCTGCCCAGGGCAGGGGGGGAGTCCCCATCCCTGGAGGGGTTTCCAAGCCCTGGAGATGGTGCTGAGGGACATGGGGCAGGGGTGGCCTGGGCAGGGCTGGGGAAGGGTTGGGCTGGATGATCTTCAAGGTCTTCTCCAACCAAACTGGTTCCGTGTCTCCAGTGATGATTGGAGTCAGGGGGATGAAGTTTACTATCCAATGCTTGGGTTAAGTAGCAGGGGTCAGATCGAGCCTAGATGTTGTGCTGGGGTGGATGGGGAGGTGATGTGGGACTGGGCTGGGGAGCTGAGGCCACTGGTGGCACCTGGGTGCAGGGACTGTGGGCTGAGATGTTCTTCTCTAGGTGATGTTTGCAGAGGTTCTTGCTCCCCTGCAGCTCTGTGGGGGTGCAGCCAGCTCAGGGCAGCCTCCCTGGCCATGGGAGGGTCCAAACAGGCATCACTTGGCAGGGAGAGGGTGCTTGTGGTGAACCCCAACTGCCCTGGGGTCCATGGGGTTCCTAAGCAAAGCTCAGGAGGGTTTCTTGGTCCTAGATGGGCCAACAAATCAGCTCCACCAAGTGATGAAGGCTGGATGTGTAAGTGGTGATTGGCACCCGTGTTGGTTTTCCTCCTGATCCTCCCTCATGTTTAATGGATTTACAGCCTTTCCCTCCTTCCCTGCACAGATGGCAAGTGGGGAGCTCTTCTCCAACAGCAAATTCCTCCCAAGGCAGATGGAAATCTTGTCAGGGTCGTAAAGTTGTCCTGCTGGTGTCAGGTTGGCCATAGAAAACTAAAATATTGATCTGTTCTTCCCCTCAAAACGTGACTAATTAGCTGGAGCAAGTGTGATGATAGAAGGTGGCTGATGTTTCCACCTCCCTGGAGTCTTCCTGGCTTTAGAGGGGCTCCACCAACCACCTGGTTGACCAAAACTGTGTGTTAACCTTCAGCTCAATGCTTGCCCTGAGCCCAGTGGCTCTGCACCATGTTGGGGGGCTCTGAGGAGCAGTCCTGCAGAGAGGGAACTGGGGGAACTGGTGGATGAGAAGCTGGAGATGAGCAAACAATGTGCATTTGCAGCCCAGAGGGACAATCACCTCCTGGGCTGCATTAAGGGCAGCAGGGCCAGCAGGTCACAGGAGGGGATTCTGCCCCTCTGCTCTAGTGAGACCTCACTTGGAGAACTGTGGCCAGTTCTGGAGCCCCCAGCACAAGAGGGACATGGAGCTGCTGGAGCAAGTGCAAAGCAGGGCTGCAAAGATGCTGGGAGGGCTGGAGCAGCTCTGGAGCCAGGCTGGGAGAGTTGGGGTGTTGAGCCTGGAGAAGAGAAGGCTCCAGGGAGACCTTAGAGCACCTTCCAGTGCCTGAAGGGGCTCCAGGAAAGCTGGGGAGGGGCTTGGGACAAGGGCAGGGAGGGATGGGATGAGGGGGATGGATGAAAACTGGAAGAGGGAGATGGAGGTGACTCTGTGCTGCTCCACCTTGGAGAAATGGGGGTTATTTTTATTTCCCCAAGGCCTTATTTATTTTATACTTTTGTGATTAGTGAGAGAGTTAAGGTGGGGAGGTGGTGCTTGTTGGTGTCCTTAGGGTGACACCTCCCCCCTGTGTGACTCCCTGTAAAAAATGAAGGCATGTGAAGATGGGGGTTCCCTGAGGAGCCAAGCTGCCCAGATCCCCTGGGAGGAAGAGAAGGCTGCAGGCACTTCCCAAGGCAGGGCTGTGCTGGCCTCCCTGCTGGCTGCAGCAAACCCTGCCAAATGAAAGAGCCTGTGGCCTCCCTCCTGCTGGCTGTGAGCACTGCCAGGTTTTGGGAGAGCTGCAGCTTGGGACCATGTGGTCCTGGAAGTGGAGACCTCCAGGTTCTGCTGACACCACCTGTGACCCAGCTGGAGGCTGTGCTCAAGCAGTCACCATGCTCTTCTTAGCCCAGTGAGGCTCACTGCTGGGCTCACCCTGGCAAAGCTGGTCACCAGGGGACCTGGAGCTGCAAAATGTGATGGCAGAGGGGAAAAAAATTCCTCCTTCAGCTTCTGTGGAGAGCTGGGCAGTGGGTCAGCTTCCTTGGGCATCACTGCTGCTGGGAGAAGGAGGTGAGGGACAGAGCTAAGGTGGCCACATCCTCCCTCTGCAAGAAGGTTTCTGTTGGGTGCCCAGGAGGGATTCCAAGGAGTTAATTAATTTTCTCTCATCAGCAGCCCCAGTGCCAGCCAACACAGCCTGCAGGAGGGAGGAGAACGTTGCCATTTTGCAGCAGCAGCTCCCCCCGAAGTCACAGGGGGCAGTTCCTTTGTCTTCACAAGAGTGAAACGTCAAGGGGTGACAGGGAAAAAGCTTCTTTTGATGCTGAGCAGTAACTGGGTTTCCAAAGTGCTGGGTTCTGGAGTTGGTGGGGGAGCTGGGACCCAGGCAGCTGGGACCACCCCAGGTGAATTCACACTCCACATGAGGCTTCACACACGAGGTGCTGCCCCATCCATCACTGTCTTGCAGCCAGCAGGAGGTTCTGCCCAGAGCTGCCTGCTCTGCTCCTGGACCTGCTTCACGGCAGCACAGGGTGGGGTGGCAGGGCTGCCCCCCCGGGCTGTGCGTGGGGTGAGAAGCTCAGTGGGTGAAGGATGGGAAGGGCAGAGTGCAGAGCTGGAGCAAGTCCTGCCCCAGTGGAGCCAGGACAGTTTGGCTTCGTGGGAGAGAACCCTGAAGGGACCCACAGCACCAGGTGGTGCCCCAGGGTGCCCTGCCAGAGGTCATCACACCAGGACACACAGCCTGGGGCAGGGAATACCCAGCAAATACAAGTGGTGGGGTGGGAAGGGACCCCTGGAGATCACCCATCCAACCCCTAGAGCAGGATCCCCTAGAGCAGATCCCACAGGAACACATCCAGGAGGGTGGGAATGTCTCCAGGGATGGAGACTCCACCAGCTCCCTGGGCAGCCTGTCCCAGGGCTCTGCCACCCTCACTGCAAAGAAGTTTGTCCTCATGTTCAGCTTGACCCTCCTGGGCTCCAGTTTGTGCCCATTGCCCCTTGTCCTGTCACTGGGCACTCACAGTGAACCTGCCTGTTCCCAGAGCTGGCTCTGGCCTTGCCAGGAATTATCAGATAAATAAGGACTCATCCTCCTAGATGACTTCTTTGCAAGGGGTAATTCAGGCAGCTGGAGCCTGCCTGGTTTTTTTCCCTTTTGGCTCAGGCTGGCACTGCAAGTGCCACACTCTCATTAAAGTTTAATTTCCCTGAAGACCGAAATATTAATGAGAACGGGCTTAATCCTGTCAATAGGAAACAGACCCAACCAGATAATTTTTTAATATAATGGCTTGGGATTTTATCTCGTTCAAGCTTCCTGATTGCTGTGCTGTGAGCTGGTGCAGGTAACAGCCCTTGTTGCCTCTGTGCAGTCAGGGAATATAATGAGTTTAGAATTAAATCACCTTTTTGCATATTCACATCCCAGCCTGGTTCCACAGCCCCTCTCCCCTGCCCTGTGTGTGCTTCACTGGGCACCCTTGGGTGGGGGACACTCTGGCCTGTCCCTGAGGCAGGTTTGGAAGAAGGTGAAGAAAAATTTGGGCTGAAATCCAGGGCTTTGGGTCCACTTGAGTATCCAATCTTGGGCCGTGCCTGAGACCAGGATCTCTAAATAAGCTTGAGGCTCTGCACCCTGGAGAATCCCACCCTGGTGCTCATGGGGGGTGCTGTGCAGACCTCTGGGACCCCAAGATCTTCTCCCTTTGCCCAGCACACTGCAACGGGCAGCATGGGGCCCTGGGGACAAGGGGGACAAGGAGGACATGGAGGGGCTGGAGCGTGTCCAGGGAAGGGCAAGGGAGCTGGGGAAGGGGCTGGAGCACAAGGGTGAGGAGGAGCAGCTGAGGGAGCTGGGGGTGTCCAGCCTGGAGACAAGGAGGTGAGGGGAGACCTGCTGGCTCTGCAGCTGCCTGAGAGGAGGTTGGAGCCAGGGGGGTCGGGCTCTGCTCCCCAGGAACAAGTGACAGGAGCAGAGGAAATGGCCTCAGTTTCCACAGAGGAGGTTTAGACAAGGACACCTCCCAGCAGCCCAGGCTGCTCCAAGCCCCATCCAACCTGCCCTTCAACACTGCCAGGGATGGGGCAGCCACAGCTTCCCTGGGCAACCTGGGCCAGTGCTTTACTGCCCTCATGGTGAAGAATTTCTTCCTGATGCCTCACCTAAATCTCCCCTCTTTCAGTTTTAATCCATTCCCCCTTGTCCTCTCCCTCCCTGCCCTTGTCCCAAGCCCCTCCCCAGCTTTCCTGGAGCCCCTTCAGGCCCTGGAAGCTGCTCTCAGGTCTCCCTGGAGCCTTCTCTTCTCCAGGCTGAACACCCCAACTCTCCCAGCCTGGCTCCAGAGCAGAGCTGCTCCAGCCCTGGGATCATCTCCGTGGCTCCTCTGGCCTCTCTCCAGCAGCTCCATGTCCTTCTTGTGTTGGGGGCTCCAGAATGAGCCCCCAGGTTTTTCCTCCAACTCCATCAGGATGTCTCTTATCGGATGCTCCCCTGCCCTGCAAACCTTGCTGTTCCCATCTCTCTGCACCCTGTTCCACCTGAAGGAAGCCTTTCTGGGTCCACCATTCATTCCTAACCTATTTGCCAGCACCTGGGCCATCCAACCCCTTCAATACAGCAGCAGTATCAGCAGTTTCCAGACCATATTTGCCCTTGGAGGCCAGGAGGAGGGTTTGCCCCCATCTCCACCAGGTCTGTGTGTTCCAAGCAAGGGAATGTCCCTGTTGTGGAGCTTTGCTGAGCAGCTTCACCCAGCAACCCCCAGTAAATAAAGCACTGGGTGCTCAGGGATGAGTGCAGATCTCTGGCTGGTTTTGGAGCTGAGCAAACGGGCTGTGCCCGAGCCCTGGGGATGTGTTTGCTTGTGATTTAATAATCTGTGAGTTGTGACTGTCCCTTCCTCCCAATTACTACTCTCTCATCTCTTTATTGTCGAGGGGATGTTCTGGAAACTCTGTTTTCCTTGTAAAAATCAATGAGGTTCCTCCCTTTATGGGCTGCCAGGTCTCATGTCATCCCTGCTTGCCAAGAAAACCTCCACAACAGCTCAAAAACCTCCACGACAGCTCAAAAACCTCCATGACAGCTCAAAAACCTCCAGAACAGCTCAAAAACCTCCCTGACAGCTCAAAAACCTCCACGACAGCTCAAAAACCTCCAGAACAGCTCAAAAACCTCCACGACAGCACGGGTGGGAACCATGGCAGTGATGCTGAAGGCAGCTCAGGCAGGTGGTGGGTCCCAGGGGACAAGGGGAAGTGGCACCAAGTGACAACACAGGAAGTTCCACCTCAACATCAGGAGAAACTTCTTTGCTGTGAGGGTGGCAGAGCCCTGGGACAGGCTGCCCAGGGAGCTGGTGGAGTCTCCATCCCTGGAGACATTCCCACCCTCCTGGATGTGTTCCTGTGGGATCTGCTCTAGGGGATCCTGCTCTGGCAGGGCTTGGATGGATGATCTCCAGGGGTCCCTTCCCACCCCTATGATTCTATTCACTTGGGAGAAGAGGCCAGCACCCACCTCAATACTTTGGGAAAGCCAACTGAGTGCAGGAAAGCATAAACCCAGACTTTTAGGATTGGGAAGTTTCAGTTTTAAATCTAAAGTCTGATGCCCCAAAAACCCAAATCAAGTATTTCAAGAAGCTGGAGCTTCAGGATGGAGAAGTGCTGGAGCAGGAGATAACAGCTGCCACCAAACATCTCCACAAAGGACACCTTCTTGGAGGGATCTACCTCAAAAGACAAGGAAGTGGAGAAGAAACTCTTCCTTTTATTTCCCTCCAAGTCCATCCCTTTGGTCTTGAGTTGGGAGAAAACCTATTTTTTTTGGTTGTTTCCAGCAAGATGTGAGGAACGTTTGGGGGTGGGTGTGTTTTGGAAGGAAAAACAAACCCCCTTTCTCCCCTCCAGTCAGGAAGGAAACTGGTAAAAACTGGAGATGAAGAGCAAGAGAGGGAAGCAGCCAAGGTCAGAGCTGCAATTTTAGCCTGAATCTCTCACCAAAAAAAAGGAAGGAAAGATGTTTTCTACCCAGAGCAGCAGCAGGAGAAATGGGCATGTTTTTCTCCAAGTGATCAAATGTGTCAGAGAGGAGCAGATGTTTTGAGCAGGCATTTGCATGTAATCAAACCCTCCAGGTTTTGATTGGGAAAGAATTGGCAGGGGCCAATTTCCAGCCCATCCCCTGCAAACTGAGAAGGAAAAAAAGCTTCTCCAGGAGGCAAGTGGGTAGAAGGGAGCCTGGGAAAGACCTGCCACGTCTTCCCCCCCCATCAGGCTCAGCACCTGGGCCTTCCTGAGCTGATTTTTGGGGTGCATTTGAACACTGGGCGTCTTTGGGCACCTTGTATTTGTGCTCATGGTCCTCAAGACCTTGGGGATGATGTTTTTCCATCCCTCCAGCAGCTCTGCAGGGCTGTGCTGCCCATGGGTTTGTGCAACGTGTTCCTAGGGTGTGGGGAGGCAGAGTGTGCCCTGTAGCCCCCCCCCAAAAATGTCTTTGTAAGGGTTCTCATTACTTTTGGGTGCTGAAGGTGGGTGTCTCGACATCACCCAAGCACAAACACAGCCTGGGTGGAGAATGGATGGAAAATAGCCTGGAGGAGAAGGACTTGGGGGTGATGGTGGACAAGAAGCTCAACATGAGCCAACACTGTGTGCTGGAGCCCAGAACCCACCCGTGTCCTGGGCTGTGGCACCAGCAGCGTGACCAGCAGGGCCAGGGAGGGGATTGTCCCCTCTGCTCTGCTCTGCTGGGACCCCACCTGGAGAACTGGGTCCAGTTCTGGAGCCCCAAACATAAGAAGGACATGGAGGTGTTGGAGAGAGGCCAGAGGAGGCCACAGAGATGATGGGAGGGCTGGAGCAGCTCTGCTCTGGAGCCAGGCTGGGAGAGTTGGAGTGTTCAGCCTGGAGAAGAGAAGGCTCCAGGGAGACCTTAGAGCACCTTCCAGTGCCTGAAGGGGCTCCAGGAAAGCTGGGGAGGGGCTTGGGACAAGGGCAGGGAGGGATGGGATGAGGGGGATGGATGAAAACTGGAAGAGGGAGATTGAGGTTGGACATGAGGAGGAAATTCTTCCCTGTGAGGGTGGTGAGAGCCTGGCCCAGGCTGCCCAGGGAAGCTGTGGCTGCCCCATCCCTGGCAGTGTTGAAGGGCAGGTTGGATGGGGCTTGGAGCAGCCTGGGCTGGTGGGAGGTGTCCCTGCCCATGCAGGGGGGGGTGGGACTGGATGGTCTTTAAGGTCCCTTCCCACCCAAACCAGTCTGGGATTCTATGATCACCTTCCCCATTCACCTTGCAGGGGGCATCACGCTGGGACTGGTGGGTCCTCAAGGAGATGGGGTGTGGGGACCAGGCCGGGGTGGGGGCAGAGGGGATTTTGCAGAGCTCTGCATCTCTCCAGGGGAGCTCACTGTGCACCCCGGGGAAGTTTTGCTCCCAGCTCTTGGCTGACTTACTCTGGGTTTGATTGCACTTGCAGCAGCCTCTGAGCCAGGGATAAACCACGTCCTTCCCGGCCCTGAGAGGGTGAATTATCCACATGCTTAATAAGCAGAACTTATCATTAGCCATAATTCATGCTGGTGGCAGAGCCACAGCTGTTCCTGGAAAGCAGAGTGGCTCTGAATTTTAGATTTCCACAGGCCAGGCTCCTGCTGCAGCTCCAGAGCCTTGACATGGATGTCACCTCCCACTGTCCCTTGTCCCACGTGGTTGGTGTCCCAGGGCTTTGCACAACCTTCAAGCTCTGTCTGTGCTGGGAGGAAGGGGAGTGTGGCCACCATGTGTCTCTCCACAAGCCCAGGGATCCATCGTGCAATTAAATGAGTTGGTTTTCCTGCAGTTGTGGCAGGGAACAGGATGCCTCTGCAGGCAGGTGGGGCCAGAAAGCCCCAGTTGAGGACAAGATCTCCTGCTTCTCCAGCAGCCCAAGCTGCTCCTGGTGGCAGTGCCCAAATCCTGGTCCAGTGGGAGCAGCCAGTGCAAATTTTTCCTCCTTTCTCTTCCTTCCCAAGTTCATCCTGGTGCCTCATGTGGTAGGAGTGGGGAGGGGCTGCCCCCACAAACTACATTGCTGGCAAAAGAAGAGCAGTGAGGGATGGAGAAAGGCCTGAGCCTCTTTCCAGGAGGAGTCAGGGAGGAAGAGGAGAGACCCTGAAGCCTCTCAAGCTGGGGACAGTGGAAAAGGTTTGGGGCTCTTAGAACCAGAGGCTGAAATTTGCTCACTAAGGGTGGGGAGCCCTGGAGGGTGCTGCATCATGGGCAGGACAGGCTGGGCTCTGGGGTTCACTGCTGCTGGTGGATGGGTCCATGCTGGTCTTCCCTTCCCTGGCTAGACAGGGTGATCAAGTTTCCCTCCTGCCCCTGGCAGGAGCAGTTTTCTTCTGGTCCTCGTGTCTGGAGGGGGTGAGCTGCTTGCATGGGGGTGGGAGAGCAGGAAGGTGGGGGTCTGTCCTGGGCTGGGAGCCCCTCTCACCAGCAATGCAAGGCTGGAACATTTCTTCTCTGAAACATCAGCTTCTCAGGGGGAAAAAGAATTAGAGAGCCACCTGGGGCACCTCCAGGCAGCAAGGCTGGTGAGGGGCTGTTGCCTGGGCTTAACCAGGGGGTATTTATTAGTCATGCCCTATTGCCTGGAAACCCTGCAGCAGCAGCAGGGGCTTCCATTTGCTCTTTTAAATAAGGATCAGCCTGCTGGAGTGTTCCCAGCTTGGTCTCTTGGCTGTCCCACCTCCCAGCCAGACTTCACAGGATGGAACTTCCCTCCTGCCTCTCTCCCTGATTTCCCCAGAGCAGCTCTGGCTCCTGCATCCCTGCTTTGTAAAGTGCTGTTTGGAGGATGAACCCCCTGCAGGAATGTGAAGGGGGAGATCAAGGCCAGGCTTCCTCCCTCCCTGTGTCCCCTCTTCCTCCTGGGTGGGTGAGGAGGGCTCTGAGGATGGTGCCATGCCTGGAGATCTTGCATCAGGGTTTGCTCTTTGCTCCCTGCTCTCTCACCTCAGCTGTGCATGGTCTGGGTGCTGCCCAGGGATGGGGCTGGTGGGAAGAAGATCCCTGACCCCTGGCTCTGGGAGGGAGTAGGGAGAATAAAACAGGGCAGGATGAGAGAGCAGGATGCCCAGATGCTGCCAGGAGGGTTTCAGCACCTGAAGCCTCCTCTGGCCTCTGGGCCTGCCCCATCCTCTTCCCTGGGACTGGGATGCTGGGGCATCCACCGCTGGGACCCCCGATCTCCTCCTCAGCTCTGGGACTGCTCAGCAGCCCAGGAACCTTCACTTTGGCCTTCCTGCATTTCTCAGCCTTGTCTGGGGGGGGGGCTTTTTGCATGTTCAAACTCAGGACTCTCTGTTCCCCTCCTGAAATTACTGATGGGAGATCTACAACCTCCGCTCGGACTTAACAGCTCCATTTGGCTGGGCTTTATTACCAGGATCAATCAAATCAAACCCTGACGGCTTCAAAACGTGCTTCCTTCCCCCTCTCGTCGTTATTGGCTTGTTTGTTATTAGGAGAGACAAGTTTGGGCTCCAGGAGATTTTACCAGCAGTAAACAACGTCGTTAAAACCCAATCAGGAGGCCCCGCGTTGGGCGGCACCGACCTCAGAGCTCCCTGAGCTCAGGTCCTCACCTGCCACCCAGGTGGGGGCCATGGCCTCGGGGCAAGCTCAGGGCTGGGCACATCCAGGTGCTTTCCCAACCATTGCTCCTTGGTGGGCTCGGGGGGTTTTGCCCAGATTTGTGTCTCCTGTCCTTGCTGCCGCGGGGGTCTCCACCCTGGCCGGGGGGGTTTGGAGGTGGCTCTGGATTTGGGGAGATCACTGTCACCTGGGTCTTTGGAGGCTTTGGCCACGTTCTTCTCCTGCTTGGAGAGGGGCTGGGCTCCCTGCACGGTGGGGCTCGTTCCTCCTTTCCCCCGTGGAGCACCAGCAGGGCTGACCTCAGGAGGTGGTGGGGCTGCCCTCGTGTTTGTAGGGGGATGGTGATGATTTCAGGACTAAAGGGCTTGAGGGAAGGGCTGAAGTGTTGAAGTTTGGAGAACACCACCTCCAGGCTCCTTCCCAAACAGCCAGTCTGCTGTCACCACCCCACTCCCAGCAGAGGTGCCCATTTCCCCCACTGACCATCACCTGGAGGAGCTTCATCTCTATGTCAGGCTTGGACTTTGCAGCACTCAGAACCCCCCTCTCTGCCCCCCCAAAAAATAAATGCACCCTAAAGCCCAGGCAGAGCAGGCTGGAGGATGTGGTTGCCCCTTCCCAAACCTGGTGGAAGAGGTTCTGCCTGTCCAAGGTGCTGGGAGAACCCCTGTGCTCCTCAGAGCTGCCAGCCCAGCTCACGAGAAACAAGCTGAAGGGTGATGGGGAAGAGAAATTGCTTGTTGTTGTGTTTTTAAATACGTGCAGGGAAGGAGTTTATTTTTAAAGCCATCTGCGAGTGATGCCTGGTTTGATCTTCTAAATGAAACTGATTCATTCTGTTTGCACTGAGGCTTGGGAGAAGAGGGACTGAGCTGGATTTCATTTATGCTTTTAACTCTGCCTTAGCAGGACCGTGACAACACCAGACAGCTGGAAGCTGAGGAGCTCCCTCCTGTGATCCCAACGATGCAGATGATTTCCCTGCTTTCATCAAATGATCTCAAGTCAGTGATCCCAGGTTGCTGTTGGGGACAGGTATGGATTGTGTGACCCTGGGGAGAGCTGGTGGAACTGGGGCTGGGTCACCTCATGGAGGACTCGGGGACTCCTGCAGCAGATTTCCACATCTGACCCAGAAATCTGGTCTCCTCCTCTTCATGGACCTGGTTTCCCAGCAGACCAGTCTTGCTTTCATCAGCTCTGCCTTGCAGTGTGTCCCTCCAGACGGGTCAGGGTAGGTAGGACACAAGGGCTGGGTCTACTGGTTCATTGGGAATTCACTGCACAGAGGGATTTGCAGCCTTGCGTGGCTAGTCCGTGTTCCTCTTCCCTGTGGGCATCAGGGAGGGCTTCTGGGCTTGGCCCTGGGGCTGACAAAAGGTGACAAATGACTTTTGCAGTAGGGCTGGAGCAGCTCTGCTCTGGAGCCAGGCTGGGAGAGTTGGGGTGTTCAGCCTGGAGAAGAGAAGGCTCCAGGGAGACCTTAGAGCAGCTTCCAGTGCCTGAAGGGGCTCCAGGAAAGCTGGGGAGGGGCTTGGGACAA
Organism: Apus apus; assembly: GCF_020740795.1. Lineage (NCBI taxonomy): Eukaryota > Metazoa > Chordata > Aves > Apodiformes > Apodidae > Apus > Apus apus. The sequence goes on along the minus strand of NC_067306.1, from coordinate 4,594,775 downwards.
GGGCAGGGAGGGATGGGATGAGGGGGATGGATGGAAACTGGAAGAGGGAGATTGAGGTGAGACATGAGGAGGGAATTCTGGAGTGTGAGGGTGGTGAGAGCCTGGCCCAGGTTGCCCAGGGAAGCTGTGGCTGCCCCATCCCTGGCAGTGTTGAAGGGCAGGTTGGATGGGGCTTGGAGCAGCCTGGGCTGGTGGGAGGTGTTGGATCTAGGTGGGGCTGGATCTAGATGACCTTGAAGGTCCCTTCCCACCCAAACCAGTCTGGGATTCTATGATGCGTTTCAACACTCTGGGGGCTCCTCAGCTCTGGGTGGGGTCATCAGGGAAACCCTGCTGAGCAGCTCTTGGTGGTGCTGGAGGCTGGGGTGGGGTGTGACTGGCCATGCTGAATGGAGGCTAGAAAAGCCTGAACTACTCTCTCCAAAGTCTCCCTTAAAAAGGATGGGGGTGTAAAACTGAATCTGAAACCAGGGGAGATGATGAAGTGACTGACACGGAAGGAAACAATCCTTCACCACCACTGAGCCTTGCCTCACTCAGGATAATTATCAATTATTATAAGCAGAGCAACTCCCCTTTGGAAGCTAATGAAATTTCCCATGGAGCAGGCTCTGGGAGATGGATTGTATCAGCCTGGACAAGATTCATCTTCTCTAATGTGCTGCTTATTCCTGTTAATGCATCTTAAAGCTACACGTGCAAAGCACCTTCCTGCTGGGAAGGATGAGGGTCCTGGGCTGCTTTCACCCACAAGGCTCTGATTCCCATCCTTCAGACCCTGGAGGGCACTGGTAGGACCAGGGAGAGGATCCCATCTCCCTTCCCTCTTCCTCATCATAGACTCATTGAGTAGAATCAGGGAATGGTTTGGGTTGGAAGGGACCTTCAAGATGATCTAGATCCACCCCCCTGCATGGGCAGGGACACCTCCCACCAGCCCAGGCTGCTCCAAGCCCCATCCAACCTGCCCTTCAACACTGCCAGGGATGGAGGAACCACCTTGAAGATCATCCAGGTGATCCTTAAGGTCCCTTCCAACCCAAACCAAGACCACCCAGTCCCACACCTCTGGATGGGCAGGGACACCTCCCACCAGCCCAGGCTGCTCCAAGCCCCATCCAACCTGCCCTTCAACACTGCCAGGGATGGGGCAGCCACAGCTTCCCTGGGCAACCTGGGCCAGGCTCTCCCCACCCTCACAGGGAAGAATTTCCTCCTCATGTCTCACCTCAATCTCCCTCTCCCAGTTTCAATCCCTGCCTTTTGTGGTTCCCTGCCTCTCCAGCCATTGAGGACCTGCTTGGCAGAGCTGCTGGTGGGCTCTGGACCATCTCTCCTGGTGCCTGATCCTCCTCCCCTTCCCCTCTGGGTCCCTGTAAACCCCTCCCTGCTAAACCCCACCAGTCCTTGGAACCATTTTGCAGTTCCATGTGGGAATGTTCTACCAGAAGCCATCAAGCCCAACTGGCAAACAATACTTAATGTACAGTTTAGCTACAAACTGGGAGCCCATTCTGGGGTTTGAATGGGTTTTTTCCCCAGGTCCTGGTTCAGCCTTTGCAAACCTACACGTGGGGGGGAAGGCCAGGAATCCTCTCCAGGCCAAAAGTCACTTAGTTTGCTCCTAAATATTTCATCTACTGCCCACGTGACAAACTGCTCCTTGTAAATACAATTATAGGGCCTTGTTTTGTCACACCTAATTGAGAGGCTGGATCCTGTGCTCAGCAAACAAACACCAGGCGTTTACAAGGATGCTTTTCTCCAGATCTTTCCAGACCCTGTAGCAGCTTTTCTCCCCCTCAGGGTTGGTGGTGGATAGTGGTGAGGTCCCCTTTGGGGAAGATCTTTCCATCTTCATGGCTGGAGAAGGAAGATATAGACCTGGTGGAGCAGGTGCAGAGGAGGCCACCAAGATGATCCCAGGGCTGGAGCAGCTCTGCTCTGGAGCCAGGCTGGGAGAGCTGGGGGGTTCAGCCTGAAGAAGAGAAGGCTCCAGGGAGACCTTAGAGCAGCTTCCAGTGCCTGAAGGGGCTCCAGGAAAGCTGGGGAGGGACTTGGGACAAGGGCAGGGAGGGATGGGATGAGGGGGATGGATGAAAAGTGGAAGAGGGAGATTGAGGTGAGACATGAGGAGGAAATTCTGTGTTGTGAAGGTGGTGAGAGCCTGGCCCAGGCTGCCCAGGGAAGCTGTGGCTGCCCCATCCCTGGCAGTGTTGAAGGGCAGGTTGGATGGGGCTTGGAGCAGCCTGGGCTGGTGGGAGGTGTCCCTGCCCATGCAGGGGGTTGGATCTAGGTGGTCTTGAAGGTCCCTTCTGACCTTAATGATTCTATGATTCTAAGTCCCTGTTGCAGATGGCTGGAGGTGTCACCCAGGCTCTGCCCTTCTCCCAAGGTCCCCTCCTGGTTTCTGCCTCCCAACACCCACTCACCATGGCCTGGCCCTGCTCTTGCACTTTCCTTTTTCCAAGAGAGCACGACTGCACCCAGAGCAGCCCCTGCTCAGAGCTCTGCAGCTGAGTTTGCAAGCAAGGCAAGGCTGTGGCTGCTGCACCAGCCCCTTGCTGCTGCTTTACCACAGAGATGGGCTCCAGCTCTCTCCCCAGCGAGGCTGCAAGCAGGACCTTGGCTCTTCTGGTGGTCACCGAGGTCAGTGGTCACCTTCCACCCCCTCCAGCAGCACGAGGCCTCATTTCTTAACGAGCTGGAGGTGGGAGAGCAAGAAGGTGGCAAACTTTGGAGCTCTGATCACTTCTTGAGATGAGTCGTGACCATAAATGACTCTGGGGAGTTTGGGAAGGACCTTGCCAAGACAGGTGGATGGGAAAGGTGGTGGGAAATGAAATTCAAGCTTGTCAAGTGAAAAAAAAAATATCTGTGTTAGAAGAAACGTTTTTAATTGCATTTTGGGCTTATTAGGGTCTACATTATGTAGGATGTGTTCAGCTGGGGACATCCAGCTGTGACTGAAGAACCATTGAACCAGTTGGTCTTTAAGGTCCCTCTCCAGATCAAACCAGTCTGGGATTCTAAGCTGAGCAGTTCCCATTGGTGTCTGCAGGGGGGAAATGGAGGAGCAGCCTGGGCTGCACAAAAAAGGGGGAGCAGCCTGTCCCCCTTCAGGGGGGATGTGATGGCCACGGCTGGGGGCTGCTTTGCTGGGACACGTGGCACCATCAGGGCTTGAAGAAGGTCCTGGCCAAGCCACCTGGCTGGATCACAGAGCCCAGCAGGCACCAGGCACCTACAGGACATGGAAGGAAAGTGGTGTCAAGCTGCAGCTGCTGAGGTCACTGGAAGACCAGAGGGAGAGATGGAGGAAATGATTTCAAGTGACTGGAATGGTGAAGCAGTTTTGCAGCCAGCAGAGGGTGGGCCTGGGGACCTGCTGCTCCTGGGAAGCCAAACCCAGGGACGGGCTGCAGGAGGAGGGATGGAAAGATAAGGAAACAAAAGGGGTTGGAGGGCTAGAGAGGGCAGAGGCACAAGCTGGGGTGAGGAGGTCCTCAAGCCTGTGTGTAGGGAACTAAAACATCTGATGAGGAAAGGCTGAGGGACTTGGGTCTGGAGAAGTCTGAGGGGGGATCTGCTCAGTGCTGATCAATATCTCCAGGGGGTGGCAGGAGGATGGGGCCAGACTCTTCCCAGTGGTGCCCAGTGACAGGACAAGGGGCACTGGGCACAACCTGGAGCCCAGGAGGGTCAAGCTGAACATGAGGACAAACTTCTTTGCTGTGAGGGTGGCAGAGCCCTGGGACAGGCTGCCCAGGGAGCTGGTGGAGTCTCCATCCCTGGAGACATTCCCAGCCTCCTGGATGTGTTCCTGTGGGATCTGCTCTAGGGGATCCTGCTCTGGCAGGGCTTGGATGGATGATCCTTGAGGTCCCTTCCAGCCCTGACTACTTTGTGATCCTGTGTCCTGAGAGAGCTCATCACCTGAGCTCATCATCCCTGTCCTCCACCACCATCCACAAGCCCCACCACCCCCTCTCATCCCCAGAGTCCTACCAAGCAAAATGCAGAGTCATGGCTGAGGGCTCCCCTGCTCCTCGAGGAGCTGCAGTGGGGCTGCCCCGATCCTCTCTAGACCCAGACATCTCCACAGTGTTTCCCAGACCAGATGCAGTGATGTTGGCTCCTTCTGGGTCACGGCCAACGTGCCATGTGTGCTCTGAGCCTGCTGGTGGCAGCTCTCTGCTTCTTGGCTCAGGGAAGAGCAGGAACCCTCTGGAGTGTCAATATTATTTTTGAAGGAGGCTGAGAACTGGTTCTGGATGTGGAACCACAATTCAGAGGCAGGAAAACACACAGGAGGGGAGGAAAATGAGCAGTTTCTGGTGGTATAAACCTCAAGTCAGACATGAAACATCAATATTCATGTGCTTGGATAAAGCCAAAAAAACAACTGCAGCTCTCCAGAAACACTCTGAGCTCTTGGCCAGCCACCCAAGGTGGTGGGGTGGAGAGGGCAACTAATCCTCCACAAACCACCAAGCTGTGGCAGAAGCAGTGTAGCAAGCAGCTCCCACAGGAATGGGATTGGGATTTGGCTCTTTCTGTCCATCCTAACAGAATCACAGGGTGCTGGGGTTGGAAGGGACCCCTGGAGATCATCCATCCAAGCCCTGCCAGAGCAGGATCCCCTAGAGCAGATCCCACAGGAACACATCCAGGAGGGTGGGAATGTCTCCAGGGATGGAGACTCCACCAGCTCCCTGGGCAGCCTGTCCCAGGGCTCTGCCACCCTCACAGCAAAGAAGTTTGTCCTCATGTTCAGCTTGACCCTCCTGGGCTCCAGTTTGTGCCCATTGCCCCTTGTCCTGTCACTGGGCACCACTGGGAAGAGTCTGGCCCCATCCTCCTGCCACCCCCTGGAGATATTGATCAGCACTGAGCAGATCCCCCCTCAGCCTCCTCCTCTCCAGGCTCAGCAGCCCCAGCTCTCCCAGCCTTTCCTCACAGGCAGATGCTCCAGCCCCCTCAGCATCTCAGTGCCCTGGGCTGGACTCTCTCCAGCAGCTCCTTGTCCTTCTGGAACTGGGCAGCCCAGGACTGGGCCCAGTTCTCCAGCTGGGGCCTCCCCAGGGCAGAGCAGAGGGGCAGGAGAACCTCCCTGGTGGTTTCTCCTCAACATTAGGTGAGACATGAGGAGGAAATTCTTCCCTGTGCAGGTGGTGAGAGCCTGGCCCAGGTTGCCCAGGGAAGCTGTGGCTGCCCCATCCCTGGCAGTGTTGAAGGGCAGGTTGGATGGGGCTTGGAGCAGCCTGGGCTGGTGGGAGGTGTCCCTGCCCATGCAGGGGTGGGACTGGATGAGCTTTAAGGTCCTTCTGACACAAACTGTGGGTTCTATGATTCCAAGATTCTAAGAACACTGTTGCCACAGAGGGTGGAATTATCTCTCCGTGTCACCAGCTTCTGCAGAAATGGTCCCATCAGGTCCAGCTGAGCCCTGAGCAGACACAGAGCTGGCTCAGTGCCTCATGCTGAGCTCCACCCAGCTCAGAGCAGGTCAGGTGTGAGATGGAGGATCTCCCTGGGATGTTCTCCTTGTCTTCCATCTGGTTGGCTCAGACACAGAGGACACTTCAATTTTTTTCTCTTCAAGGCAAGCCAAGAAGTTCCCAGCAGTGATTGTACCTGGTACAAGCCAATAATTTCACTTTCAGCTCAGGTCTTCCAGAATTGCCATCCCACCTGGCTTCTGGAAGCAAGCAGTGGGGAAGGCAGCACTTCCAATCACCACTTGGTCCAGCAGCTCATTAAATGCCTCGTTAGGAAAAATGTTAGGAATTATTACCACTCTGTAGCTGGCTACAGCTTGAGCTTGTTTCCTCCTTATTTGCTATGAACTTGTCCCCAGTCTCTTCTTGGGCAACGTGCATGTCTTGCTTGGACTCCCTCTGAAAGGCTCAGCACTGGCCTTTGGTTGCTCTCCTGCTGCTCACCACAGAACCACCACCTTGTTTTGGTGGGAAAGGACCCTTAAAAATCATTAAGGTCCCACCATGAACCCAGCCCTGCCAAGGCCACCACTGAACCACGTCCCTCAGCACCACATCTCCATGGCTTGGAAATCCCCCCAGGGCTGGGGACTCCAAGAGTGTGGTCACCAGCTGGGCCAGTTTGAGCCCAGCAAAGCCTTCACCTTCACAGATCTGCACCCTGGAGAAGATTTGAAACCTTCCACTCTGAAAACAGGGCAGAGGGTGAACTTTCTTTTCAAGGTGCCCTTCCTTCCACTGGTGGGAAATGCCCCCGTGACCCTCAGAGCAGAGGCTGCACTTCCAGACAGAAGGAGTTTGGTCCCATGAAGGTCCCATCTCCACTCAGGGTGCTGAGAACTTGGGTGAAAAGCAGCAGCAGCAGCAGCCAGTCTCAACCACCACTGGTGGCCCCTCAAGGTGAAAAAAGCCCAGGAAAGGCTTCTCTGGGATACCAGGAGATCTGAGTAAACCTGAACAACCATGAGGTGCCTTTTTCTCTTCCCTAATTGCCTCCGTGGGCCTGGGAGGCAAAGCTGTGGAGAACTGGGATGGTTCAGGAAGCAATTAGAGACTGTCCCGGGGGAAGAATGATATGGAAATGGATACGTCTTGATGGGACAAGTGGCCCTTTGCAATGCCCACCATCCATCTGTTTATCTCATGTGTGAGCCAACAGGGTGGTGACGGGGCAGGGGGTGTCTTGGAGCTGCTGCCACGTGGTGGTGGGACCAGGGCCGGGCAGCATCAGCAAACCGAGCCTGGAGGGAGCAGCACCCGTGCCAGGAAAGTGTCAGGACCTGGCAGGACTTGGTCTGAACGTGGTTGAGATGACCTGGATGGATCTGGGGATGTGCCACCCTCCTGCCTGCCACCTGCCATCTGTGCCCAGCCCCAGGACCAGACCTGCTCGGAGCCTGAGCAGCGCCCGCCCCCGCAGCACCAGCCTGCTCCACCATCACTGCCCCTGCCTGGGTCTGCTCCACCACCACAGCACTGCCTGGGTCTGCTCCACCACCACTGCCCCTGCCTGGGTCTGCTCCACCACCACAGCACCTGCCTGGGTCTGCTCCACCACCACAGCACCTGCCTGGGTCTGCTCCACCACCACAGCACCTGTCCAGGGTCTGCTCCACCACCACATCACCTGCCTGGGTCTGCTCCACCACCACAGCACCTGCCTGGGTCTGCTCCACCACCACAGCATCTGGCTGGGGTCTGCTCCACTGGGGCTGCAGGATTCAAGAAGGACAAGGAACTGCTGGAGAGAGTCCAGCACAGGGCACTGAAAACCCACCATGCACATTTAGCATCGCCAGCTCCTGAGGAGATCATGGAATCACAGCATCACAGCGTGGTGGGGTGGGAAGGGACCTTTGGAGATCATCCATCCAAGCCCTGCCAGAGCAGGATCCCCTAGAGCAGATCCCACAGGAACACATCCAGGAGGGTGGGAATGTCTCCAGGGATGGAGACTCCACCAGCTCCCTGGGCAGCCTGTCCCAGGGCTCTGCCACCCTCACAGCAAAGAAGTTTCTCCTCATGTTCAGCTTGACCCTCCTGGGCTCCAGGTTGTGCCCATTGCCCCTTGTCCTGTCCCTGGGCACCACTGGGAAGAGTCTGGCCCCATCCTCCTGCCACCCCCTGGAGATATTGATCAGCACTGAGCAGATCCCCCCTCAGCCTCCTCCTCTCCAGGCTCAACAGCCCCAGCTCTCCCAGCCTTTCCTCACAGGCAGATGCTCCAGCCCCCTCAGCATCTCAGTGCCCTGGGCTGGACTCTCTCCAGCAGCTCCTTGTCCTTCTGGAACTGGGCAGCCCAGCACTGGGCCCAGTTCTCCAGCTGGGGCCTCCCCAGGGCAGAGCAGAGGGGCAGGAGAACCTCCCTGACCTGCTGGCCACGCTCCCCTTGCTGCCCCCAGGATGGCATTGGCCTCCTTGGCCACCAGGGCACATTGTTGGCTCCTGGTCAGCCTGTTGGCCACCAGGACTCCCAGGTCTTCTTCCCAGAGCTGTTTTCCAGCTCCTCAGTGTAAGGGGAGCCAGGACTGAGCTCCAGGACCCCCTCTCAGTCTTCTCCAGACTGACCAGCCCCAGGTGTCTGAGCCTTGGTGGAGTCACCTGTCAGCCCCAAGCCAAGCTCACCCTGCTTGAAGGTGATCCCTCCTGACACAGAGACAAGGAGACCTCAGGAAGCACAAATGACTAACAGGGCCATGCCAAGAGGATGACAACGACAAGGAGAAAGCTCTTTGATCTTATCAGAGCAGGAGAGAAGGCAGAAGAGGATATTAAAAAGATGAGAGAAGATCTGAATTTGACTGGATGGGTAGAATCAGGATCAAAATGAAGGGTTTTTTTAATGAGGGAAACCATAAATGAAATAGGTTTCAGCAACTAAAATGAACTGGAGGAAAACCACAGGTTCTCACAGACCTGCTGGGTGGTTGAAGGTACAGAGGGAGTTTGTGCCTCCTGCAAAATCTGTATCAGTTTTGGAGGCCGTTGGAAAAGCAACACTGAGAGAGGGAAGAAAATGGAGCATCCAGAAAGCTGGCTCTTTGGCAGGGGCTGGAGCAAAACTGGCTCCAAAAGGTTTTGTTGTAGCTGCTGGAAAGAGCTTCTCTGCTGAACAGGAAATGCTCAGTTGGAAGGGGTTCCTCCTGGGAAAGGCTGGCTTGGAAATGGGGGGAAAAACCAACCCAAAAAGGAGCAGTTGGGCTGGCTGGTGTTGCCAGACTGCAAGGGGAGTGTCTAATCTCCAAGAGGCATTTCATCTGGCCCTGCTTGGTACCTTTGTTCCTGCCTTTGCAAGCCAAGAAGAGAGGTTTGTGTTTGCTTTGTCCTTGTAAAGGAGCTGGACCAGCAAAGCTTGAGTCTCCTGGGCTGGAGCCTCTGGTGTCTGCACAGGGTGTGAGCTCTGGTTGTCCCAGTTGGGGTTTCTGGGGCATCTCCATCTTCTTTTGTGCTTATTGTCCTTTCATAGAATCATAGAATCAAAGAATGGTTTGGGTTGGAGGGACCTTAAAGAGCATCTAGATCCAACCCCCTGCATGGGCAGGGACACCTCCCACCAGCCCAGGCTGCTCCAAGCCCCATCCAACCTGCCCTTCAACACTGCCAGGGATGGGGCAGCCACAGCTTCCCTGGGCAACCTGGGCCAGGCTCTCACCTCCCTCACAGGGAAGAATTTCCTCCTCATGTCTCGCCTAATGTTGAGGAGAAACCACCAGGGAGGTTCTCCTGCCCCTCTGCTCTGCCCTGGGGAGGCCCCAGCTGGAGAACTGGGCCCAGTTCTGGGCTGCCCAGTTCCAGAAGGACAAGGAGCTGCTGGAGAGAGTCCAGCCCAGGGCACTGAGATGCTGAGGGGGCTGGAGCTTCTCTGGGCAACCTGTTCCAGTGTCTCACCACCTTCAGAGAGAATGTCTCACCCTTCTAATGTCTGCCCTGAATCTCCCCTCTTCCAATTTTAATCCATTCCCCCTTGTCCTCTTGCTGCAGTCTCTGTTTTGCCAGGAAAAATCCAACAGATGTGATGCTTCAATAAAAATGGGGCTGATGGAATCAGCTCAAGAAGAAGTGGAGCCAGAAAATGTTTCTAAACCCCCCTGGCTCCTGAAACTGAAGACTTACCCAGGAAAAGTTTTCCTGGGTCCAGGCAGCAGGAAGCTGGTACCCGTGGACTTTCCCAGTGGAGGCTTTTTGTTCTGTAGAAATGATGAATAAATAATCAGGAAAGTTATTTTCCAGGATGAGTCTGTGATTGCCAGAAAAGATGCAGCCACCTGAGCTAGAAACCTGAGCTGGGAGTGCAGACCTGGAGGTCCTTCTGTTCCAGCTGGGACAACAAGGCTTTGCCATCACTTCTGGTCCCCTTCTGAAGCCAGCACAGCATAGAATCATGGAATCATGGAATGGTTTGGGTTGGAAGGGACCTTAAAGATCATCTAGATCCCACCCCCTGCATGGGCAGGGACACCTCCCACCAGCCCAGGCTGCTCCAAGCCCCATCCAACCTGCCCTTCAACACTGCCAGGGCTGGGGCAGCCACAGCTCCCCGGGCAGCATGAAAACATCTTGCAGTGGGCAGATAAACGAGCATCCCCAGCCAGTGAGGGGGTGCTGGGGACACCCTGAGCTGTGGCTTTTCCATTCCTTTCTCCTTCAGCTGGAATGTCCTCCAAGGCAGCTCATTTGCAGCAAATCATTTCTCCAGGGCTTCGAGCTGCCCTTTTGGCCTGGCAGATCCTCCAACACTCCAGCAGAGCTGCTTGCTCAGCAGGTTGGGTTTTTTTCCCTGAACCCCCCAATAATCCTCACTGCTTTATTGCTCTTCAATCACCACTTTCTTTTTCCTGAAAAAGAGACTGTTTTGTCCCAACAGGCTTCACACTGGCACTGCAGGCTCCTTCCAGCCCCCTTCTCCACCGGGGTGCAGGTCCCTTTTCCAGAGACACCCCCAAGCCCTCAGCTGGCTCCTTGAGTTGGATTCGTTTAAGTTTGAAGGTCTCCCCCACTGTTGAAGAAGTGGCAGAGCTGCCACTTGGGCTCTGGAGCCAGGAATGAAGCTGCTGCCAAAAGACTCTCATTTTCTGGAGACTTTCAAGACCCATCTGGATGTGTTCTGTGTGACCTGCCCTAGGTGGTCCTGCTCCAGCAGGGGGTTGGACTCCATGTTCTCCAGAGGTCCCTTCCAACCCCTGACATTCTGTGATTCTAAAGAGCTTGGAGTGGACACACTTGAATGTCACTTTATTTTCTTGTCACTCTTTTGAGCCAGTTCAGGTTGTTTAGTAAAGGTGTTCCCAGCTCCCACCACAGCAGTGCTCCCAACCTCCTGGCCCCAACTGGGTGGACTTTCATGGAGCTGCTCTCCCTGGCTGCTAACATCTATGGCTTGGTGGCAAGAAACTGCTCCTGGAGCAGAAGCATGAAAGAAACTTGAATTCCTCCTGCTCCATCTTTCACAGTCCCCTTTGCCCCCAGCAACGTGTGTGAATCCTTCACCTCCCAGGACAATGCATCCAGGAGAAGGCAGCAGATGCTGGGAGCACCTCAGAGCCACATGCATGGTCCACCAGCCCCAATGGGGAGGCCACATCTGGAGTATTGTGTCCAGTTCTGGGCCCCTCAGTTCCAGAAGGACAGGGAACTGCTTGAGAGAGCTCAGGGCAGAGCCACAGAGATGCTGGAGGGAGTGGAACATCTCCCTGATGAGGAAAGGCTGAGGGAGCTGGGGCTCTTGAGCTTGGAGAAGAGGAGACTGAGGAGCGACCTCATCCATGTTCACAGACACGTTCAGGGCAGTGTCAGGAGGACAGACCAGGCTTTGTTCAGTGATGTCCAGTGACAGGACAAGGGGCAGTGGGTGCAAACTGGAGCACAGGAGGTTCCGTGTGAATATCAGGAAGAACTTCTTTCCTGTGAGGGTGGCAGAGCCCTGGGCCAGGCTGCCCAGAGAGGCTGTGGAGTCTCCTTCTCTGGAGACATTCCAACCCCCCTGGACACGTTCCTGTGTGATGTGCTCTGGGTGCCCCTGCTCTGGCAGGGGGGCTGGGCTGGGGGATCTTTCCAGGTCCCTTCCAACCCCTGAGATCCTGTGATTCTGTGACTGCTCCTTGGGTTGTGTCTCTCCATCCCAGCAGAGCTGCCAACTCAGTTCCCTTCCTCCTGCCCTCCTGACGTTGCTCGTGTGACCCTCAGGCCCTGAATTATTGCCAAGGCCCCACTGCCAACATTTCTTGGAACCACCTTGTGGCTGTGGAAGCTGCCTGAGCTGATGGATGAGCAGACAAACGGGCTGACGAGGAGCTTTCGTAACGCGTCGCCCCTGGAGATGGGGTCAGAGTCATGATTTTCTGTTGCAGCCTTAAAAAAAATAAAATAGCAGCAGAGCTCAGCTACAATTCCTGGCTTCTCTGGGACTCCATCCAGGGGCAGCTGTGCCTGCTGAACGGGCTTGGAGGGCTCGGTGGGGGTGAGGATGGGGGGGAAAGGAGGTTGCTGGTTTGAGGAAAGGCCACCAGCATCCCAGCCTGCATCCAAAATGGGGTGGCCAGCAGGAGCAGGGCAGGGATCATCCCCTGTGCTGGCACTGCTGGGGCCAGACCTGGAATGCTGGGGTCAGTTCTGGGCCCCTGGGACAAGGAGGACATGGAGGGGCTGGAGCGTGTCCAGGGAAGGGCAAGGGAGCTGGGGAAGGGGCTGGAGCACAAGGGTAAGGAGGAGCAGCTGAGGGAGCTGGGGGTGTCCAGCCTGGAGACAAGGAGGTGAGGGGAGACCTGCTGGCTCTGCAGCTGCCTGAGAGGAGGTTGGAGCCAGGGGGGTCGGGCTCTGCTCCCCAGGAACAAGTGACAGGAGCAGAGGAACCGGCCTCAAGTTGTGCCAGGGGAGGCTGAGGTTGGACACTGGGAACACGGGTCCTCATGGGGAGGATTCCTCTTCCTTCAACATCCAGGCTTCAGCCAGGCTTGGCAGAGGGGCTGGGAGCTGGAGCCTGCAGCCAGGATCTGGAGAATTATGTTTTAAGGTAGAAATAGTGGAAAGCAGTGGAAAGGAGGCTGAGGGGAGACCTCATAATCGTCTACAAATCCCTGACAGGAGGTTGTGAGGTGGGAGTCGGGCTCTTCTCCCAAGTAAATAACAACAGGAGCAGAGGAAATGGCCTGAAGCTGCACCAGGGGAGGGTTAGAGTGGATATTAGGAAGAATTTCTGTGCTGAAAGAGTGGTCAGGCCCTGGAAGAGCTGCCCAGGGAGGTGGTGGAGTCACCATCCCTGGAGGTGTTCAAGAAACATGTGGATGTGGCACTTCAGGGGAGGTTTTGTGTGGGTTGTGTGTTGTTGGTTTTGGGGTGTGTGTGGTTGTGGTGGTGGGTTTTTTTTCCTTTCCCCTGGCTGGCCACTTGGACTTGGTGATCTTAGAGGTCTTTTTCAACCATGACAATTCTTGGAAAGCCCTCCAAGCCTGCCCTGCCATGGGGTTTGGAAGCAGTGGGACCATGTGGACAGTCCTCGTGGGCACAGCCCCTCATTGTTGGGGGGGGTTGGAAGCAGAGGATTTGCCTGAGAATCTCAGTTTTCTTTGCATGTTTCCAGGCTTCCTCCTGAGCCTTCAAAACTGTGAAGCAAATGTCACTTTTCTCACTCGGGAGGTGGGAGGAACAGGAAGAGAAACCAACCCCCAACTTGGATTTTCTGTTTTCTTTTTTGTAGAGAAAATTCTTGTGATTGTTCAAGGCCAGCTCGTGATTTTTGGGAGGTTGGTGGTTGGGTGTTGCTCTAGGGATACAGAGCATGGAAGAATGTCCAGCTGCTGAACAGCTTCCAGAAGGTGCTGAAGAGCTCCTTGCATGGTCAAGACAGCACCAAAGTGTCTAAGCCCTCATGGGATGATGCATCTTCTGTTGAAGTTTCTTCCTCCTCACCTGATTCAGAGCTCCAAGATGTGAATATGTGAACATTTGGATGTCAGGAGAGGGGATGTGAGACCATCAGGAGGTGGAGAAGACCATCAGGAGGCAAGTGAGAAGATCAGGGTGCAGGTGTGAGCATCAGGAGGTGGGCAAGAGCATCAGGGTGAGGTTGAGAGCATCAGAAGGAGGGTGAGACCAACAGAAGGTGGGTGAGAACCTCAGGAGATTGGTGAGAGGATCAGGAGATGGAATGGGGGGTTTTTTGTTGGTTTTTTCCCTAGGTTTGGGTTTTTTTTTTCTCCCAGCAACTGTGAAACAAAACACATCTCACAGCCTGCAGAGCTGAGCCTCACATTTTTTGCTATCTTGAAGGCAGGAACACCACAAGGTCCCTGTGCAAGGGGGGTTTGTGGCTCTGGGTGAGGGATGAGGATTGTTGCAAAGAGCTTTTCAAGCCCAAGGATGGGACTTTTCCCCCAGCCCTGGGTGCTGCAGCTCCTTCAAATGTGGTGGCACTGGGAGAGGTGATGGAAGATCTGGCACCCAAGGTGACAGAAGAAGCAGCAGGATGGCAATCTCTGCTGCTTGCTGAGGAGAACCCAGAGGAGTGAACCAGGTTCTTCCCCTCCCAGCACCCATGGGTGCATGATGGGCTTTGAAGTAGGAGGAAAGCAGGTGAAAATGGGAAAAAAACTGATCTGGAGAGACAGGAGGTGGATGGGGAGGGCAGAGAGCAGTTCCAGGGCCCAGGCTGAGGATTTAAGGCAGGTGATGAAGGTCACTTTTCCTTTGACCAACTCAGTTTACATTTCAGGGCTCTTCCCTTGGGGTGCTTTGAGCTTCTCTCTGGTGTGACCCCCTTCCCATCCCCTTCTGGCTTTGGCTGCCAGATTGAAGAGCCCTTTATTGGCAAGTTCTCCACAGAGGAGTTTCTAGACTGATGGAGCCACTTCTGCCTCTTCCCTTTGGTAAACTAAATGACTTGAGTCCTCTGGCTGGAAGGCAGCTTGCCAAGCCTCATGTCCACCCTTGCAGCTCTTGGTGAACCCTTTGAGATGCCCCAACATCCCTCCCCAGACCTGAATGAGGCTTCACATTGTGTGTCCACACAGTGGGAGGCTCTTCAGTTTTGCCTACGTTCTACTGATCACTGAGAAGATGATGCTGGTTTGACTCCTCCAGCCCCTTCTTCCTCCACTCCCCATCCCCTCTGGTCCCCAAGGGCAGGCTGGTCAGGCAGGAGAGGACAGGCAGCCAAGGGGAAGAGGGCTCTTGAATCAGGAGCTCTGCTGAGAGCTGAGGTGGCTCCAATCACCGTGACCTCTCCAGGCTCAATGAGCACATCAGGAGGTTTGGAGAGACATGGGCAGCCTGGCCCATCAGCATTGCTGCTGGAGAAACCTCAGGAGGAGATCTTGTGACAGGAGGTGGGAATGGGGGAGACCTTCCAGGTGAGCAGAAATCCACCAGTGCTGAAGCTGCTGCACATGGCCCAGTGTGACCCACCTACATGGAGGGGTGGGAGATGTCATGGCTGGAAGGTCACCTTTTCCCACCTTCTGCCTCCCTCCTGTCCCAACAGGGAGTGCTCCAGGGCAGCCCCCAGCCCCAGCCCTGGGTTTGCAGGCTCAGCATCTCCCAAAACCCAGAGACACCCCAAGGCTGGGTGTGGGATCACTTTCCATCCCAGGGGCTGGGCCATTCATGGGGCCAGAGGATTCCAAGCAGGCAGAGACTTTGTGAGAGGGTTTTTGGGTCAGTGGGGCAGGTCCTGTCCCTCAACCCCCACCCTACACTGCTGCTGCTGCCCCCACTGGATTGGTGGAATGCAGTTTGCTGGAGATCCCTACAGGACTTCTTTTTGGGTTGAGCCCCAGGCTCTTCAAACACCTCTTGTAGCAAAGGGATGCCCCAGGAATTTAGCAAAGTAGTCCAGGAGCTTCTAAATGTGCCCACTTTGGGGGTATCTCCTCCAGCCTCAGCTGTCAAATGGTCCCAGCTCCTCCATGTGGTTTGGGGGGTGTTGGCAGTGCTCATCCCCCAGCCACACCCTCTGAGTTGCTTTTGCATTTGGGGGGAGGGGGAGATGTTGGGGGCCTGGATCCTGTAAAATTCCAAGTTCACCCTTGCATTCCAACCCAAAGGTGGAGACACTTCTGCTCCTTCGAGTACAAAGGTCCACCATGGAGGACCTGCCATATGAGGAGAGGTTGAGGGAGCTGGGTTTGTTCAGCCTTGAGAAGAGAAGGTTCAAGGGAGACCTTATGACCATGTTCCAGGACTTCAGGGGTGGCTCCCAAGAAGATGGAGACTCCCTACTTACACATGGAAAAGACAAGGGGTGATGGGCACGAGTTGCTCCTGGAACACAACAGGGTTGATCCAGGACACAAGAGGTAGATTTTTCACCATGAGGACATTCAAACACTGGAACAGTCTCCAAAGGCAAGTGGTGGATCCCCCCCACCTTGGACAGTTTGAAGTCTCAGCTTGACAGGCTGCTGAGCCACCTCATATCAACTAGAGTAGTACCTAGAGAGGTTGGAGCAGATGATCCTTGAGGTCCCTTGCAACCTGGCATTTAGGGATCTATGATCTGGGGCCCTTCCCAGCCATTCATGAGCTTAAGGGACAGGAAACCATGAGGAGCCCAGACCAGGCTGGGTTTGAGGGCTGGGTCAACCCAATGGCCATGGCCAAGACCCTTGAGAAGTTGCAGCGAGTCACCTTGAGCCAGGCCTGCCACAAACTCCCTCCACTGGTCCAGAAGGGACTACAGGGACCAGGCTGGCACAGGGAGATGCCCACAGTGCACAACTTGGCCCCAGCATCATGGAGCATGAGAAGCTGAGCGTGGCCAGGGCTTGTGGCCACCCCCATCAGCAGGTGTGTGAGGACGTGGTGGAGGAGGTGATGGGTGAGGAACAGCCCTTGGGACGGGCTCATCCTGGTGGTTGCCCCTCACCCTATGTTGAGGAGGAACTGGGGGGGGGAGATCTCCATCTTGGGGTGGGAGGAGGCAAAGCAGAAATGACACAGCCCGGCCATTTCCACAAGACCAGCTTTAATATCAGTCATGAGAATGAGGGGAAAGCACAGAATCCATTCATGGGGGGGGGGGAAAAGAAGTAAAATAATAAAAAAAAAAGAAGTCAAATAATAAAAGAATTAAAAATAATTTTTAAAAAAGTAAGAAAAGTAACATAAAGAGCCTCCTCCCCCAACCTCCCCCCCTCCCCAGCCCGTGCCCACCCACGGACAGACTCTCCAGGCTGGAGCAGCAGGACACAGCAGATGGGGGGGTGGGGGGGTGGGAGATGATCCACCAAGAGCCCCCCAGTCCAGCCCCTCTCCAGGGATGCTCACCTCGGGGTGCTGGTGGCCTTGGGGGACCCGGCTCAGCTTAAGACTCATCACAGACTGACACGAAGGACAAGAAGGGAGGAAGAATCCGAGAGCTGCGACTTTTTGTTCTCTTTATTCTAACTCAGCCTACGACGTTAGTAATGGTGGTTTCAGGGGGTGGCTGGGCCTGGGAGTTCCTTCTGGTAGTGAAAATCAGAGACTGTAAAGAGGAACAGAGCTTATCAAAGACAGCTTGGGATGGCCAGAAAGAAAAAACAAAAGACCTGCAGGGAGTATCTTGCCAGGAGAAGACCAGGCAAGAGCTCTGGACCTTTGGCAGGACCTGGCTTTGAGCTTGGTGGTCTCTTTGTTTTGGCCCAGCCAAAAAAAAATGAGCTGCTGCCTTCACCTCTTGAAGACAAACCACCCCACCCCCCCAGAGGAAAGGACAACACAAGTCCAAGGTGCCTCCCACTTGGTTTTGGCAGGGTATGTATCTATATATAGAATATATATTGATTTAATGCGTAGCGATTCATTTTAATAGAGCTTTTTAAATTTTGGTCTGTTTTGGTGGTGGTTTGTTGTTGGTTGTGGTTTGTTGTGTTGTTTTTTTTTTTGTCTCCCCCAGTTGCAAACCTGAGCTGGGTCCCTGCTTTCCTGTGCAGTTTTCCTTCCTGGGGTGCTGGCCCTGGGGACTGGTGGGATGGTGTCAGCAGGCGATCTCCTCCAGCGTCCCCAGGGTGGCCTGCAGTGGCACGGTCACAGTGTGGCTGATGGTTTCCGAATGGTTGGGCAGGGGGTCACAAGTGCTCTGAGGACAGAGAGGCAAGGGGACAGGGTTGACTCCAAGGACCTCCAGGTGCTCCCTGTCCACCCCCCCCACCCACCCAGGGATGGCCACTGAGCCACTCTGGGAATAACTCCCGCTGGAGGTGAACGCTGGGGCCAGGAGATAGAAGCAAAAGGGGGGGAAAAAGGGTGCTTGGGGCAAAGTGTTGGTTCAAAAGGGGTTGAGGACTCAGGGGGGATGAGCCTCTGCCCAAGACATCTTGAGGTTTCTTGCTCAGTTGGAAGGCTGGTGAAGTTGTGACATCACACATCTGAGGGAGCCACCTGTCCAAGCTGGCTTCCTCCCAGGAATCCCAAACCCCAGTTCCCAAACTGGATTGGGGAGGGAGAAAGATGCTGGAGAAAAACTAGGCAATGTCCTCTGGAGCTGAGAAGAAGCTCCAGAAAAACCTGCCAAAGGCAAAGGGAGAAGTCGTGCTTTGGTAGAGGAACATCTTGAGGTTGTCTCTGCCAGGGCTGGGGAGGAGGCACCATGGGGAGAGGAGACTTCCAGGGATCTACTTGGGAAGAGCCTGCTGCCACGGGGAGCTGTGCTGCACCAAACTGTGGCCTTCAGGGAAGACAGATCCCAGGGGTTTTGCTGCACAACCCTCGTGGTTCAACTGCTCCTCAGAGCAAAGGCACCCGTGGGTGGAGGGGCTGTGGGACCTTCATGGGGGTGTCCAGGAGACAGATGAAAAAGGGGGGGGGGAAAAAGGGTGCTTGTGGCAAAGTGTTGGGTGGGTGGATGGATGAGCCTCTGCCCAAGGCCCACAGTGCCCTGGGGAGAGGGGACATGCAAGGTGGGCTTGTGTCAAAGAGGCTTCATCCCCAGGCTCCTCCTCCTCCTCCCTGCAGGGGTGACAAGGGGGCATCCAATGGGACTTGGGGTGCTCTGCCCCCCCCCTGCAATGTCCCCATCCTGGGGCAGGGTCCCAGCACCCAACCCCCCTGGGATGGCTCCAGCCTTCCAGCAAAGGTGCTGCTCACTCCTGTTCGGGGCAGCTCTGCCCACGGAGCAGCTGTTGGGAAATCTCCTCCTCTCTCCCCGTGGGGCTTCTTACCACGTTTTCATCATGGCTCCCTTCCTCCTCCTCCTTGCCGAGCAGGTCGAGTAATTTCTCCTTGATCAGCTGCAAAAAAGAAAAGGGGGTTGGGTTAGGGAGCATCCACGGGGCAGCCTTAGACATGGGGGGAAGGATTCTTCCCTGTGAGGGGGGTGAGAGCCTGGCCCAGGTTGCCCAGGGAAGCTGTGGCTGCCCCATCCCTGGCAGTGTTGAAGGGCAGGTTGGATGGAGCAACCTGGGCTGGTGGGAGGTGTCCCTGCCCATACAAGGGGTTGGATCTAGATCTTGAAGGTTCCTTCCAACCCAAACCATTCCATGATTCTATGATGATGTAATTATAATAAATATTTATTGTTATTATTGTTGTTGTTGTTGTTGTGATCGTGGTTGCTTTTGTTTGCTCAGTGCAGTCCTTCTCTTGGAATTCCCTCCTCATGTCTCACCTCAATCTCCCTCTTCCAGTTTTCATCCATCCCCCTCATCCCATCCCTCCCTGCCCTTGTCCCAAGCCCCTCCCCAGCTTTCCTGGAGCCCCTTCAGGCACTGGAAGCTGCTCTCAGGTCTCCCAGAACCTTCTCCTCTCCAGGCTGAACATCCCAGCTCTCCCAGCCTGTCCATTTGCTGATGACCTCCAAGAATTTACAACTGCTTTGGTTGAGTTTGGCTGAGCTTCAGGTGTTCTGAACCCCACCTTGAGGAAACCATGAGCCAATTAGACCAACCCATTCTTTAAGATATTTTATTCCTTCTCTCCCTGCCTGGTGTGGGTTAAATATCTGTTCCAGGTGATGATGAAGATGCCCCATGCAGGGCATGGCTGGGGGAACCTGCTGGTGGATCCCCAGGGAACCTCTCCAAAGAGCCAGGGGCTCCCTTAAGCCAGGTTTGCCCACAAAATAGATGAAGAAAAAAAGAACAACAGGGGAAAAACCAGGAAGAGGAAAGGATTTGAGAAGTTTTACCAGCAGACATCAACCAAAGGAGTAAAAAGAGAAGAAGAAGCCAAACTTTGGGAGGTTTCTTATCACCTTCTTATGACAGAAGGCCACCAAAGCCAAGACTAGACCATTTTAATGAAATATTGTGTGCATTCAGCCTGAGCTCTGAGGTTTTCTTGGCACTCCAGAGCCATTAGGAGCTTTCTGCTTGTAATTTTCAACCTAGTTTATTGCAGAATAATTCCACTGAGCACCAGGAGGTGCCCAGGAGGGACCACGACAGGGAGTGACTTGTCTTAAAACATGAAGCCACCAGCCCGACTTTAATAATGTCAGGAGGTTTTACAAGATGCCTCAGTGAGGCTGGAGCAGGGATTGAGGTTCCTGACATCCCTGGGCACCCACCTGGCTTGGAAAACGTTGATGAAACAGCCACCAATAACTGTGATGTCCCATGGGATTAAAAAAAAATTCCTGGTCCCATGGAGATATATGGTGATCCTCCCCTGTGAGACCCCACCAGGAGCATTGGGTCCAGTTGTGGAGCCCCCAACAGAAGAAGGACATGGAGCTCCTGGAGAGAGGCCAGAGGAGGCCACAGAGATGATCCCAGGGCTGGAGCAGCTCTGCTCTGGAGCCAGGCTGGGAGAGTTGGGGTGTTCAGCCTGGAGAAGAGAAGGCTCCAGGGAGACCTTAGAGCACCTTCCAGGGCCTGAAGGGGCTCCAGGAAAGCTGGGGAGGGGCTTGGGACAAGGGCAGGGAGGGATGGGATGAGGGGGATGGGTGAAAACTGGAAGAGGGAGATTGAGGTTGGAGATGAGGAGGAAATTCTTGAGTGTGAGGGTGGTGAGAGCCTGGCCCAGGTTGCCCAGGGAAGCTGTGGCTGCCCCATCCCTGGCAGTGTTGAAGGGCAGGTTGGATGGAGCTTGGAGCAGCCTGGACTGGTGGAATGGGCTGCCCAGGGAGGTGGTGGAGTTGCCATCCCTGGAGATGTGGATACAGTTCAATGGTTGTGGTAGCTGGATTGTGGTTGGACTCCATGATCTTGAAGGTCTTCTCCAACCTAAACAATTCCATGGTTCTCTATGATACAGCACCTTCCCCTCAGGAATTCCCTCAGGAATGCTTCTTGCAGCCATTCCCACGAAAGAGAACTTGCACTTTTCTCTGGAGAGGCTGCTCTGGGCCACCATGGGGCCAGGGGACCACACTCCAGCTCATCTCAGTGCTTCCTAGAAAGCTCCTTGCTCCAGGGCTGCAGGCAGCAGAGGACAGGGATGGGTGTTCCCACCTCCAGCTCAAGGTGCTGCTTCTCCTGGCTGGGCTGGGACTCAGCCATGAATCCAAGGGAATTTCACAGGAAGGTGCAAACAGCTGCTGCTGGGAGAAGCCCAACTGGGGATGGGGACAAGAGGTCCCCAGCACCCCAGGCACTGCAAGCTCCAGGGTGGGAAGCAGCACAGCCACATGAAGGTGCTGCTTAATTAGCCCAAAGGAGAAGCAACCCTCATTAGCAGAGACAGGTGCCAGGGGAGCCTGGGCAGGCTGTGCCATGGCTGCATGATGCCCCCCGTGGGGACAGCCAGGACCCCTGTGCTAGAGCATTAATTATAGAGCATTCATTATAGAGCATCGTTCATTAACATTCATCACCCAGGTGGGCACATTGGAGGGTCCTGCTCGGTGACCACCCCAGCCTGGCAAACCCCCAGCCCACCAGAGGAACGGGGAGGAGAAGGAGGGTCTTACCTCATAGATATAATCAAAGAGCTCAAGGATAGTGAGGATGCTAGCACCGATGAAGAGCCCCATCTGGCCTCCAATGTCACCTGGGAGAGACAACAGCACAGGGACAGTGTTAGCCCTGGGGCAAATGCTCTTAGAAGCACCTGTGATGCAGCTTGGGTGCTGCCATCCCCCAAGAGTTGGACCCTCAGGAACACCAACAGCTCTAATGCCATGAAAGCCATCCCAGGAAGGATGTTGAGGGCCACCAAAGCATTCTTCTTGCTCAGTTGGAAGGCTGGTGAAGATGTGACACCACACATCTGAGGGAGCCACCTGTCCAAGCTGGCTTCCTCCCAGGAATCCCAAACCCCAGTTCCCAAACTGGGCTGGGGAAGGAGAAAGATGCTGGAGAAAAACTAGGCAATGTCCTCTGGAGCTGAGAAGAAGCTCCAGAAAAACCTGCCAAAGGCAAAGGGAGAAGTCGTGCTTTGGTAGAGGAACATCTTGAGGTTGTCTCTGCCAGGGCTGGGGAGGAGGCACCATGGGGAGAGGAGACTTCCAGGGATCTACTTGGGAAGAGCCTGCTGCCACGGGGAGCTGTGCTGCACCAAACTGTGGCCTTCAGGGAAGACAGATCCCAGGGGTTTTGCTGCACAACCCTCGTGGTTCAACTGCTCCTCAGAGCAAAGGCACCCGTGGGTGGAGGGGCTGTGGGACCTTCATGGGGGTGTCCAGGAGACAGAAGAAAAAGAGGGAAAAAAAGGGTGTTTGGGGCAAAGTGTTGGTTGGGGTGGGGGGGGATGAGGCTCTGCCCAAGGCCCACAGTGCCCTGGGGAGAGGGGACATGCAAGGTGGGCTTGTGTCAAAGAGGCTTCATCCCCAGGCTCCTCCTCCTCCTCCCTGCAGGGGTGACAAGGGGGCATCCAATGGGACTTGGGGTGCTCTGCCCCCCTGCAGTGTCCCCATCCTGGGGCAGGGTCCCAGCACCCAACCCCCCTGGGATGGCTCCAGCTTTCCAGCAAAGGTGCTGCTCACTCCCTGCATCCCAAGAGGGATGTGAGGTGGCACCCAGGAGGGGCTACAAGGCTGTCTGTGGGCACAGAGCATGCTTGCTTCTTCTGACCAACCACCTCCACCCCCAAACCCCACAGGTCCCAAGCACCCAAATCCATAGTTGGTGCCCACAAAGCTTGACCCAGTTGGAGCAACTCAACAATTCCTCCACCTTCTCCATCAAGATGAGATGATCACCACACAAAGGCAAAGAGCTGAGAGTCCTGGCTGGAAAGGAGGAGGATTTGAAGCATGGTCAATGGTTCAAAGAGCATGGTCAATGGTTTGAAAAGAGCATGGTCAATGGTTTGAAGAGCATGGTCAATGGTTTGAAAAGAGCATGGTCAATGGTTTGAAGAGCATGGTCAATGGTTTGAAGAGCTGTCCTCCTCCACACCCTGCCCTTCCAGCATGGGGGCCACCACAGAGAGCACCCATCACCCCACTCAGCCCCAGGATTTCCAACTAATAGGGCCTTGGTAGCACAAAGAGATGGAGAACCTCACATGAACCTTTCACAGGTGATACATGGACTAGCTGTGGTCCCTGGGACATTCCTGGGATGGCTTGGTGTTGGAAGGAAAATAAGAGATGGGGTTGAACATGTGCTGGCCAGGAAGGTGTCAGGACCTTGCTGGGACCCTCAAGGCAAGGCAGAGAAGCTGTGCACCAATTCCCAGCATCTGTCTCCTTCCAAACACACAGAGACTCCAGCACAGGTTCCCACAGACTCCAGAAGGTCTCCTTACCAAGTAAGGCTGCCACTTCATAGGCTTTCTTCTGCTCAATTGTCTCGTAGTTGAGTGCTTCAAAAAATATGTCCAGCACAAGAATATTCTCTCTGTAGAAAGAGGAGAACAACATCAGGCACCAGCAGCCACCAGAAGCCTCCTGTGCTTGGGGAAAAAAGGGAATTTGGGGCTTTGTTCCCCTCCTGTCCTAACTGGTCTCTTCTTAGGGTCCTCAGCAGCCCACGGGACCTCCTGGAGACCAAGACCACAGGGCACCATAAGGACCTTAGTAGAAGCTGGAAGATGTTTCCTCAAGATCTCTCGGGATCTGAGATCTCCCTTGGATGGTAACAGCAAGAGCCCCACGGATGATTCATGTGGAATAACTCTCACTGCCTCCACAGGGCAGGAATGTCCCAGAGCTGGGAGAGGTCCCTACCAGTGGCTGTCTTGAGGTCCACAGCCCAGATGTAGGTAGAAAGCAGCCCCATCTCATGCAGGGCCAGCAAGATGGGGCTTCCCTGGCAAAATAAGAGGAGTTTTTACACCACTTTTTGGTGGTTATGGAGTATGGTCATGAAGACAAGGCCAGGGAAGGAACATCCAGTTGTCTGGAAATACATCAGCTGAGAAGAAATCAACCTGCACCTCCTCTCTTCAAGGGTTTCCTCCTGACCATCCCTGGAGGATGGACCTCTGCTTGGTGATGGAGGCACTGGCAAGGTCTGGTCTTGGCACAAACACTCCCTCCCACCAAGCAGGGCTCTGTTTCTGCCACACTCACGAGATATATTTTTCTGACTTGTTGAACTTCTTCTCCAGGTATTTGGCTGAGGTCTTGCTGGGGATCTTGACCATGGAGAGCTCTTTGTTGTACCTGGTCAGGTTACAAGGTGTCCTGCAGATACAGTAATTGCTGTCCTTTTCAGCAAGCAAACCTGGAGAAGGTCACAGAGTTAGAGCTGGTGGAGTCAGGGACACACAGGAGCTGTGGGAGCAGAGGACATGCCACCCAGACAGGGACCAAGGAGTCACATCTCAGAAGAGCTGCAGGAAACCCAGCCCTGGCTCTTCTCCCACTTCATGTCCATCCCCACCATCTTGGGGAGAGACCTTTTCCTGGAGGCTACACTCCATCACCAGCACCTGCCTGGGGCACGTGGAGTGATTGAGCCTCCTAAAACCAGACCTAGAATGGGTCCCTCCACCCCCAACCCAGACCAGGAGGTGTCCCCTCCTCCCTGTCCTGTTATCCTGAGGGTTTCTGTGCTGATGGAGCCCCATGCCCCACCTAGAACCCCAAGAAACTTTACCTCAGGATGCATCCAGCCCTTCCCAACAAGTTGGGTCTCATCAAAACCCATCACTTGGCTGCAGCTGCTCTAGGTCACCCCAGTCCTGCCAGGCAGGAGGACACAGGCTGCTGGAAGTCCCTCCAGCCTGGGACACCTGTGGAACCCAGGGATGTCTCTTGGTACTCACCAAGTGCAGGCTCTGCACACTCCTTGTACTGCTCCGGGGTGCAGAAGGGAGCATCCCCTGCAGGGAAAGGACACGTCCATCAGTGGCCATCACCCACCCATCAGTGGGCATCACCCACTGCTGCCATGGGGGAACTGGGGACCACTGGGCTCTTGGTGGGGACCACAAGGAAATGAGGGGAAATCAGCCCCACGTCCCTCTGCCAAGTCTTGCTCCTATTTCAGGGCATTTCAGGTGGGGGGAGGTTCTCCTCCCCATCTACTCTGCTCTAGTGAGGCCACATCTGGAGGGTTGTGACCAGTTCTGGGCTGCCCAGTTCATGAGGGACAGGGATTGACTGGAGAGAGTCCAATGGAGGCTACAAGGATGATGAAGGGACTGGAACATCTGTCTGATGAGGAAAGGCTGGGAGACCTGGGGCTGTTTAGTCTGGAGAGGAGAAGACTGAGGGGGGATCTTATTAAGGTACATTAATATCTGACAGGTGGGTGTCCAGAAGAATGGGAGTGTCTCTTCTCAGTGGTGCCCAGTGATGGAGGGCTTGAGAAGACAGAGAGAGCTTGGACATGTTGACATCCACCTGACATCTCTTGGAGCTTATGAGCTCATAAATGCTGCTCAGTATTTCCAGAGGGAGAATGGGGCCAGACTCTTCCCAGTGGTGCCCAGTGACAGGACAAGGGGCACTGGGCACAAACTGGAGCCCAGGAGGGTCAAGCTGAACATGAGGACAAACTTCTTTGCTGTGAGGGTGGCAGAGCCCTGGGACAGGCTGCCCAGGGAGCTGGTGGAGTCTCCATCCCTGGAGACATTCCCACCCTCCTGGATGTGTTCCTGTGGGATCTGCTCTAGGGGATCCTGCTCTGGCAGGGCTTGGATGGATGATCTCCAGGGGTCCCTTCCCACCATTCTCCGATTCCACGATTCCCCAGAAGCCAGAAGGAACCTTCTTTCCTCCGGGTGAGCTATTCCCAGCTCCTGCCACCCCTGATCCCCGTCCAGCTGGCCAACCCTCCTTGCCCAGAGGCTGGCTGGAGGGCAGGGCCCTGCCCCCGAGGCCACCCACCCGGCATGTGGACCATTTTGCAGTTGCAGTTCTCCACGATGTAGCGGGTCTCGCAGTCGATCCTGCAGGCCGTGACGCTGTAAACGGGAAAGAAGTCTAAGCCCATGTCCGGCGAGCGGCATTCGCCCCAGGGGGGGGGCAGGTAGGTCAGCTGCAAGAGAGGGAGGAGTTTGGGGTCAGGGGACGCCGGGGACGAGCAGCGGGGCACAGCACCTCAGCCTTGAAGGGCTCGGAGGTCCTTTCCAACCTGGTGTTCTGGGCTGCTGTCATCTCCCTTCTCTGAGAATCCTGGAATCTGGCTGGGAAAGAGCTTGAAGATCAGCCAGCCCAGCCCTGCTCAGGCCACCCCTGCCCCATGTCCCTCAGCACCATCTCCAGGGCTTGGAAACCCCTCCAGGGATGGGGACTCCCCCCTGCCCTGGGCAGCCTGGGCCAGGCCCTGACAACCCTTGCCAGGGAGAAACTGTTCCCAAGCTCCAACCTCAGCCTCCCCTGGCACAACTTGAGGCTGGTTCCTCTTGTCCCTCACTCCAACCTCCTTTCTTGTCACAGAAGAGCCCCCAAAGCACCATTTACATAATGTTTTTAAGGAGGGGAGCAAGAGGTGCTGCTGCAAGGGAAGGCCATGACATGACTTTGACTAGAGAGGTCACGGAGTCTCCATCCCTGGAGACATTCCCACCCTCCTGGATGTGTTCCTGTGGGATCTGCTCTAGGGGATCCTGCTCTGTTAGAGGGTTGGATGGATGATCTCCAGAGGTCCCTTCCAACCCCACCACTCTGTGACTTTCTGATCTGCAGAGCAGCCAACACGTGCAGCAGGTGCTGAGATGCAGCAGGTGAGAGAGGGATGGATCCCACCTGCAGAGACCAGCTGAGGCATTAAGGGAAAAAAAAAAAACCAAACCAGAAGAGTTCCCACCAATCTCAGCATCCTTCAAGAACCAGGCCTGGCTCTGAAGGGGGTGGCTTTGAAAGTCAGCAAAGCAGCACCTTGGAATGCAAAAAATGAAGAGCATCTTTGTGACAAGAGCAGAATGCTGCTTGGAGGAGATCTTTTCTCATTTGCTTTACACTTGCAATATAATAGAGCACCAGATGCCATCACTTAGTCATCCGTGGTGGAGAAAGGGGCCCATATGTTCCACGTTGTGTGATAAAGGAGAATAAATAATCACAGCCTCAGATGGCAGCAGCTTTCTTCCAAGCCCAGCTCCCCACGAATCTTTTAAGCCCTTTGAATTTAGTTCTGCGTGGAGGTGATGGGATCAGCAAACCCTGGGGTTGCCATCAGCTGTCCAGCTCACACCCTTGTTCCTGCTCAGCCAGGGTTGGGTTTGAGGCACGGTGCTCAGGAGCCAGCACCATGTTTGCAGGAGGTGTATGGGCTGAGTGATTAATTAAAGCCTGATCAATGCAACTTCATTAACAGAGTTATGGCCATTTGGTAGCTGGGACCAGGAGGACTGGCTACCCCTGTGGCATGAAGGAGGTGACCTGAAGCTGCTCCAGGGGAGGTTTAGGTTGGTCATCAGGAAGCACTTCCTCATGGAGAGGGTGATCAGACCTTGGGATGGGCTGCCCAGGGAAGGGGTGGAGGCACCATCCCTGGAGGTGCTCAAGGAAAGGCTGGAGGTGGCACTTAGTGCCGTGGTCTGGAGATGTGGTGGTGTCAGGTCATAGGCTGGACTTGATGATCTTAAAGCTCTTCTCCATCCTTGTTGATTCTGTGTGATTCTCTGAAGGAAAACTGGGTTCATCTCCCCAAAAGCCTGCTGGCCCCAGGGACTTCTTGCCTCTTCACACCCACAACCCCGGGCACACACTCACACCAAACATGCCCTCTTTTGGTTTTCTTTTTTTTTGGCTTCCTAAACATGCAGGAAAACATGTGGCAGGTGCAACAGCCCTTCCCTGCCCCGTGCCAAGAGCTCTCCTCTCCCCACTGCTCTCCAAATGGGTGACACTGAAGAGCAGAAAAAGCCTCTTGATCCGTGTGACACCCGTGGAGGTTTCTGCTCTGCAGTGTAAAGGTTCTCCCTCTTTTGGAGGAAAGCACCCTTGTGTCTGGGAGCAAAGGAGGCTTCAGGGAAGCTCCTTTTGCAAGGGAACTTCCCCAGTGAAACTCGTGGCCATGGAGCCTGGGGGGTGGGACCCAGGCCCCTCGGAGCTGCCTTGGCTTCTGTTAAGCCCTGTCTCTTCTGTCTCTGCAGCCCAGGGCAGGATTTCTTGCTGCTGGACGTGCCTCCCAGCAGACCCCTGAGATGCAACTAAAGCATTTCCCAAGGGATTGGCACCAGGAATCCCTGCACTTCCCCCTCCATCACCAGCTGGGTGGGAAGCAGGGTTGCATCGAGGCTTCATCTGAAGTTTGCCAGATCAATCCCTACAGGCAACATCTTGGAGAACAACCTCCCTGAGCTGGCAGGGTTGGACCTTCCCTCCCTAGAGCAAGTCAGGGAACTCCTCTCCCCAGGGGGCTCATCAAGAGCTGTTACCTGGCACCTCTGGCACAATTACAGCTGGACAGGCTCCCTGCTTCCCTCCTGCTCTGTAATTTGTAATCAGAAACAAGCTCTCAACTGAGCAGCAGCCAGAGAAGGGTGTGGGACCAGTCCAGAGGGAGAAGCATCATCATTAGAGAAGGGGCTCTGCAGAAAACAGGGAAGCCACATTGCCCAGATCCTGCCTCAACATCCAAAGGTAATTTGGT
Source organism: Apus apus (assembly GCF_020740795.1). Lineage (NCBI taxonomy): Eukaryota > Metazoa > Chordata > Aves > Apodiformes > Apodidae > Apus > Apus apus. The sequence continues at coordinate 4,566,427 of NC_067306.1, read as the reverse complement.
CCCAAAGCTCCCTTCACTTTTCCCAGGTGGAACTGGTGAGCAATGAACCCAGTCTCTGATGTGGTCACTTCCTGTCCTCCCCTTTTATTTCCAGTTATCTCTGAAGGCAGCTGCTCTGTTACTGCCTGGGCCACAGCAGCATCACTGGCTGGGTCAGGGCAGGACTGCCAGGCCCACTGAGCCACAGCCCTTGGGATGCTCCCTGAGATCCTCCAGAGGAGATTGCTCAGCCCCAGGTGTGGTTTTACCTTCCAAACACTGCCCCTTGCAGAGAACAACTCAAACCAAAGGGCTAAATTCTTCCACAGGGTTTCCTGCCCTGAAGTGCCCTCAGCACTGGTGGGGCCAGACCTGGAATGCTGGGGTCAGTTTTGGACCCTTCATGACAAGAAGGACCTGAAGGGGCTGGAGCGTGTCCAGGGAAGGGCAAGGGAGCTGGGGAAGGGGCTGGAGCACAAGGGTGAGGAGGAGCAGCTGAGGGAGCTGGGGGTGTCCAGCCTGGAGACAAGGAGGTGAGGGGAGACCAGCCCCATCCACACTCCAGTTGTCCTTCTTGCCTTGGCACTGGAGTCCCAGTGCCCCACAAGCCCTGGGGTTCATGCTGTGGTGAACCCACCCAGAAGGTCCTTAACCCCCTTCTCACCAAAGCGGGTGCTCTCTTGGGGCTGCAGCCTCAAGCAAAGCCCTCAGCCCAACAGAGCTGCCTGAGCAACTCATTTCAGACGTGGAACGTTTGAATTTCCTGCCCACAAGAGCAAACCCACTGACCTTGGCCATGGAAATAATGCAAATGGGAGAGATGCTAATTGGATTTGATCCCTCTCCCCTGCGGCCCCTCCTGGGCAGCAGAACCCGGGCAGAGGGCTCTTCTGCTTGAGAGAATCACAGAATTCTAGAATCCCAGACTGGTTTGGGTTGGAAGGGACCTTAAAGATGATCTAGATCCAACCCCCCTGCATGGGCAGGGACACCTCCCACCAGCCCAGGTTGCTCCAAGCCCCATCCAACCTGCCCTTCAACACTGCCAGGGATGGGGCAGCCACAGCTTCCCTGGGCAACCTGTCCCAGGCTCTCACCACCCTCACAGCCAAGAATTCCCTCCTCATGTCTCACCTCTATCTCCCTCTTCCAGTTTTCATCCATCCCCCTCATCCCATCCCTCCCTGCCCTTGTCCCAAGCCCCTCCCCAGCTTTCCTGGAGCCCCTTCAGGCACTGGAAGGTGCTCTAAGGTCTCCCTGGAGCCTTCTCTTCTCCAGGCTAGAATGACTTTCCCCTCTTCCACCCAATGCTAATCTAGGAGAGCTCCAGCACTGGACCAGCACAGGCTGCTGAGCTGCTCACCTACAATCTGCTCTGCTACCAGCCAAGCTGAGCTGCTTCTCTTTGAAGGGGAGTAAAACCCACCAACCCATAAAAGCAAAAGGAGAAGCAGGGAAAGGCAGGAGGGACAAGTTCTGCCCTTGGTTCCTGCAGGAGAGCAGCTCTGAGCTCCAGTTCTGCTCCTCTTTCCAAGGGCTGCCCAAACCTTCCCCTCCCTTCTCACACTCAGAGAAACTCAGATCCAGCCTCTAATTAAGGCTGACAAACTCCCATCCTCATGCTTGCACAATCATTAATACTTAATTAATTACTGACATGCTTTTTAAACTCTCTTGATCCCAGCTGCTGGGGATCACAGCCATCAGTTACCAAGTGGCCGGGCTGAACACAGAGGGCCAGGCTGACCTGTCTCCCTCCCAGCAGGGTGGGTCTGGCTGGCCTGAGAAGAAGGATTTGCTCTGCACAGATAGGGAGGAAGGAGGTTGTGGTGGTGGAGGCTGGTCAGCACAGCCTCCCTCTGCCACTGCCCTTCTTCCTGCCCTGCCTGCCTGCCTGTCTGTCTGTCTATCTATCTACCTATCTATCTATCTAAATATCTATTAATCAATCAATCAATAATCTTTCATCTATCTATTTATCTGTTATCTATTTATCTAAATATCTAAATATCTGTTCATCTATCAATCAATTATCTATCATCTACCTATCTATTAATCTATTAATCTATCTAAATATCTATCAATCATCAATTTATTATCTATCTAAATATCTATTAATCAATCAATCAATTATCTATCATCTACCTATCTATTAATCTATTAATCTATCTAAATATCTATCAATCATCAATTTATTATCTATCTAAATATCTATTAATCAATCAATCATCTATCATCTTTCTATTATCTAAATATCTATTCATCTATCAATTATCTATCTATCTATCCATCTATATATTCACCTATCTATTAATTATCTATCTATTAATCTATTTATCAATCCATCTATCTATCTATCTATCTATCTATCTATCTATCTATCTATCTATCTATCTTTCTCTCTAATCTATTATCTAAATCTCTATTAATCAATCAATAATCAATCCTTATTTATCTATTATCTATCTATCTAAATATCTATTAATCAATTATCTGTCATCTACCTATCTATCCATCTATCTACTCATCTATCTATCTATCTATCATCTATCTATCTATCTATCCATCTATCTAAATATCTATTAATCTATTTATCACTCATCTCTCTGGGGGTTGGACTAGATGATCTTTCGAGGTCCCTTCCAACCCCTATGATTCTATGATTCTATGATTCTCTGTATCTATCTATCATCTACCTATCTATCTATTCATCTATCATCTCTCTCTCTCATGGTAGCTCTGTTTTCTTCACCTGCAGGTTTAACTTCGTGCCCTAGGGGAGATGTGGAAACGTGGTGGAGATGTTTCCAGCAGGAGGTCGGGGCAGTTCTGCTCCTGTTTCCATGGGCAGGGCCACCCCATCTAGGTGAGGGGCTGTTTGCATTTGCTGCACACGAAGTGACAACCAGAAACCTCCCTTCTTTAATGAGACATCAAACAACATCAGCTTCATAGAATTTCAATCCCAGGCAACTTTAGCACTTGTAAAATGCTTAAAAACCTCAGTGTTCACACAGCTCATTGGCACCATCTCCCAGTTAATGATGCTGGGAGTTGTGTATTTGCTGCCTCCCTTTGCTGGGCCATTTGCTCCCTTCATGCAAGCACCAAAAAAATCTCTTTAAGGGTAAAATCTTAACCCTTCCAGTGCCTGGAAGCAGAGCTCAGGGGGGTTAAACAGCCCATGAGTCCCCAGATGCTGGAGGTGAATGAGCACTGGGAGAAAAAATGGGATTGTGGAGCTCCAGGCTCCTCTGGCTGCTCATTTCCTTGGAAATAATTTTGCAAATCAAATAGCAACATTGAAACCTCCTGGGGCTCTCCTAAAGGTCAAGGGCAGCCCCTTTGGAGCCTCATCCCAGGTTTGCTCCCAGGACCCCGTGTCTCCTCCCAGCATTTGCTGCACTGGGCAACCACACCTCTCCTCCAGCTCCCCCCTCAACGAGCTGCCTCCTTCACCCACGTGCAAACTCTGCTTTAAATTGCCATCAGCTCTGCCCTCTCCCTCCTGGGTGTCCCCACAGCCACCAAAACATTCACCCCTCGTTCTGCCAGATGCCACTGGGTGGGTTACTTGGACCACCCTGGCCCAGCTCTTCCACAGGTGCCACTTTGGGGTGCACAGAGGGACCTGGACTCTGTGCTCCCCTGGCCCCAGGCAGCAGCTTCCCCTCTGCTTGAAAATATCCTCTTCCCCATAGAACGTGGTGAGGGGTCAGCAGAGGCACCCAGATCATGACTTTACCTACATCCCTGATGTTTTTCTCCTTCATGACCTTCCTAACCCAGCCCTTTCCACCCTCTCTCCCTGTTGAGACACTTGGCTCCCACCTCCAAATGATTTCCATCACTTGCCTCCAAACCCATTTTCTTTCCCATCCTTCTACCAACAGGCTGGTTCACTCTTAGCACTGGTTTCCAAGCAAAAACCACTCTCCTGTCCCACAAAAACCAGTTTCCACACATCTCCTGCTCCTGTGCAATGAAGTTCTCTACATGGCTGGGCCACCAGTGCCTGCCAGGTCACTTCTTGGTGTTGAATTAATTCACAGCCTGATGATACAGCAGAGGGAATCAGCTGGATGAGTGTGTGGGATGGAGGGAAATGAGTGAGTGCTTTCCCAGGAGGAGGTGTAAGACTGTAGGTAGGGGAAGATTCTCTGAGCGAGGGTTAGGAAACGTGGAAAATGCTCTTTCATAGAATCATGGAATCATAGAATGGTTTGAGTTGGAAAGAGACCTTAAAGATCATCTGGATCCAACCCCCTGCATGGGCAGGGACACCTCCCACCAGCCCAGGCTGCTCCAAGCCCCATCCAACCTGCCCTTCAACACTGCCAGGGATGGGGCAGCCACAGCTTCCCTGGGCAACCTGGGCCAGGCTCTCACCACCCTCACAGGGAAGAATTTCCTCCTCATGTCTCACCTCAATCTCCCTCTTCCAGTTTCCATCCACCCCCCTCATCCCATCCCTCCCTGCCCTTGTCCCAAGTCCCTCCCCAGCTTTCCTGGAGCCCCTTCAGGCACTGGAAGCTGCTCTAAGGTCTCCCTGGAGCCTTCTCTTCTCCAGGCTGAACACCCCAACTCTCCCAGCCTGGCTCCAGAGCAGAGCTGCTCCAGCCCTGGGACATCTCAGTGGCCTCCTCTGGCCTCTCTCTCCAGGAGCTCCATGTCCTTCTTATGTTGGGAGCTCCAGAATCAGGTGTCACTCCTTGCACCCTGCCTGGAAATAGGGGCTTCAGAGTGATCCCTGCCAGAGCCCCAAGTCCCCTTTTCTCTGGCATCCCACTTCTTGCCACTGCAGTTGTTGGGAGCTGCTGCTCTGTCCCAGGGAAGCATTAGGAGGGGATAAGTCTCCAAGGCCCACTAGAGCCCTACGAAACAATATTGCTCCAGCTTCCAACCTGTTGCTTAATTGAAGCCTCTTAAATTTTTATGGCCAAGTTGGCAGAAATTGCCATTTTTAGTGTGCTTTTCATCTCCTCTAACCTGCTGTGTCCAGGGTGCAGCAGGAAGCAGCCAAGCTGGGGAAGCAACAGCATCTGATCCTCTGATCCCATCCCTTCTGGGAGAGGCTGGGGATGCTCTGACCGTGCTGGAAGAACCCAGCTGGAAAAATGAACTTGAAAAGAGCAGAATCCAGAAGGAATTTGCTTTTCCTTCCAAGGGATCAGCCTTTCAAAATGTCATTTCCAATGTGTCTGCCCAGGCCTTGGTGCCCTGGTGGGTGCAGCTGGAAAAGGGCACTCAGAGGAGCAGAATCCAGCAGGAAATTGCTTATTTGCTTTTTTATCCAAGGGATCAGCCCTTCAAAAATGTCATTTCCAGGGTGTTTGCCCAGGTCTTGGTGCCATGGTGGGTTCAGGGGTCTGGAGGGGAACAAATTGCAGCCACCCCTGGGACATGAACAACACAACAGAGGCTTCTTAGAGCACCAGATTGATGCAAAACAACCAGGAAAAGGGAAAACTTGAGGTGGAACCCTGCAAAGCCAGGGAGCTGAAGGGCCCTGCCCTGCTTGGGGTGGTCCTGCCCTCCCTGGGGACCTGACTGGAGGGTGACAGTGTGACGTGTCCCCGAGCCAGCTCCTTGCACAGCTCAGGGGTTTGCCCATTCAGGAGACAACAAACCTGATTCATTTACTCAGCAATTGCCATGGGAACCACTCCCTGCCAGGCTGGAGCAGCGTGGGGAGCACGACCTGCTCCTTCCCAGTGTCCAACACTGGGGAAATCCCAGGAAGCAGCAGCCATGGGCTCACACATCCAGGTAAAACCCTCCAGCTCCTCTCCTGTTGCATCCAGACAGAGCCACTGGGCTACGGAAAATCACCCAGAAAGGATGTTTTTCCACCATCCTCACAGAATCATCACGGAATTGTCACGGATGGAAAAGACCTCTGAGATCACTGGGTCCAACCATGGACCCAGGAAACCCCCTCACCCCTGCCCACACTCTTGTTTTAATTGTAGCTGTCCCTGTGATTGCAGCAGCACCTGCTGAGCTGCTCCTGGAGCCAAGTCCTGGCTCCCCTTACACTGAGGAGCTGGAAAACAGCTCTGGGAAGAAGACCTGGGGGTCCTGGTGGTCAACAGGCTGACCAGGAGCCAACAATGTGCCCTGGTGGCCAAGAAGGCCAATGCCATCCTGGGGGCAGCAAGGGGAGCGTGGCCAGCAGGTCAGGGAGGTTCTCCTGCCCCTCTGCTCTGCCCTGGGGAGGCCCCAGCTGGAGAACTGGGCCCAGTGCTGGGCTGCCCAGTTCCAGAAGGACAAGGAGCTGCTGGAGAGAGTCCAGCCCAGGGCACTGAGATGCTGAGGGGGCTGGAGCATCTGCCTGTGAGGAAAGGCTGGGAGAGCTGGGGCTGTTGAGCCTGGAGAGGAGGAGGCTGAGGGGGGATCTGCTCAGTGCTGATCAATATCTCCAGGGGGTGGCAGGAGGATGGGGCCAGACTCTTCCCAGTGGTGCCCAGGGACAGGACAAGGGGCAATGGGCACAACCTGGAGCCCAGGAGGGTCAAGCTGAACATGAGGACAAACTTCTTTGCTGTGAGGGTGGCAGAGCCCTGGGACAGGCTGCCCAGGGAGCTGGTGGAGTCTCCATCCCTGGAGACATTCCCACCCTCCTGGATGTGTTCCTGTGGGATCTGCTCTAGGGGATCCTGCTCTGGCAGGGCTTGGATGGGTGATCTCCAGGGGTCCCTTCCCACCCCACCACTCTGTGCTTCTGGGATTGCTTCAGTCTGAGATTTCAGACACAAAACATCTCCCTCCAGGCATGGCTCCACAGCAAAGGACCAGCTTGGCCTACATAACCCAACAAGCACCTTTGATGGAGGAAACCTCCTGCTGGCATCTCTTTCTGCTGGCTCAGCACGTGCAACCACCACGAGTGCAAAATCCCTCGTGTGCTGCTACTGGTGCAAACCAGCACGAGGTGCTTACTGCTTTAATGATGCAGTTCCCAGACTGGTAAATGTATCTTAAAAGTGTCACTCTGCAGGAACCAGAGGGCTCAGCCCCTGCAGAAACAAGAGAAAAAACTGATTTGGTTCTTTTTTTTTTTTTTTTTTCCTCTTTTCAGGCTTGACAGCTGCTTTGAAAAGGAGGTTTCATGAGCTCATGCACCATCGTGGAGTCAGAGTTTGCTTTCCACAAGAGGCTTTGGGAAAGCTGAGGGTATAAAGCTGCAGGATTTATCACCCTGGCACCAAAACACAAGCCCTTCCTTGTGCTGAGCAGCTGCATCCCTGGAAAGGCAGAAAATCAGTAAGTAAAGCCCAGGGAGGATTCTTCTTTCCAGTCTGGGCTGGGAGGGGACGAAGGGAAAGATTTGAGCAGGGACACAAGCAAAGCCACAAGGCTCTAACCCTGCCTCAGATGAACCCCTCCACCCCACAGCCTGTTTCAAAGCTCCCACTGGCACCACTGAGCTCGTTGGGTGGGTTTTTTTTGGTACTTGGGAGAAGGGTCCCATGGGTGGCTCTGGTGAGAAGTTCCAAAACCAGCCAAGGAGCCATTGGAGAGAAACAATGGATGCATCCTCTGGGATGAGCATGTGAAAGAACTGGGGCAGGAGCTGAGCAGAGGAGCAGAAAGAGGTGAGAGCAGAGCTGGGGTGGAGATCCTGAGGCTGGGAAGGGGGAAAAGGTGCCCACCAGAAGTTTCCCCGCAGCCCACAGGGACATGGCAGCTGTGCCCCTGCACTCAGGGAGGAACGTGGAGGAACATTCCCTGAGGGGGGAACTGGGACTTGGATTTGCTGCCCATAGAGTCAGATGGGGCAGCCGTGGAAGCCCCCGGGCCAGGGGAGGTGCCTGTTCCTGAAGCCCTGGGAACTGGAGCAGCTCTGGGCCTGGTGGGAAGGACTCCTGGAGCAGAGGTTGGTGGAGGACTCTGCCATGGAGGGACCCCATGGGGAGCAGGGCAGGACTGTGAAGAACCCTTCTTGCTGAGGAGGAAGGAGCAGCAGGAAGCACCAGCCTGTGACCTGACTCCAAACCCCATCCCCATCCCCCTGTGCTGGGGGGAAGGAGGGAGAGAAACTGGGAACAAAGGGATTTGGGCTTGGGAAGAAGGGAGGGCTGGGGTAACGGGTGTGAGCCCTGCTTTCCACTATTTCTACCTTAAAACATCGTCCTCCAGATCCTGGCTGCAGGCTCCAGCTCCCAGCCCCTCTGCCAAGCCTGGCTGAAGCCTGGATGTTGAAGGAAGAGAAATCCTCCCAGTGAGGACCCGTGTTCCCAGTGTCCAACCTCAGCCTCCCCTGGCACAACGTGAGGCCGGTTCCTCTGCTCCTGTCACTTGTTCCTGGGGAGCAGAGCCCGACCCCCCTGGCTCCAACCTCCTCTCAGGCAGCTGCAGAGCCAGCAGGTCTCCCCTCACCTCCTTGTCTCCAGGCTGGACACCCCCAGCTCCCTCAGCTGCTCCTCCTCACCCTTGTGCTCCAGCCCCTTCCCCAGCTCCCTTGCCCTTCCCTGGACACGCTGCAGCCCCTCCATGTCCTCCTTGTCCCCAGGGGCCCTAATAAGATCATTTAAGCTTGAAGACTCAGCCTGACAGGGGGTTGGGCCATCTCAAAGCAATGATATTATTGCCTAGAAAGGTTGGACCAGATGACCTTGAGGGCCTTCCAACCTGGCATTCTAGGATTCTAGGATCTGAATCAACAGCAGTGAAACATTTCCCTGCTTTAACTGAGCAGTTCCCACCCAGGGCTCTCCCAGGAGCCTGTGAAGCTCCTTCTCTCCTGGATGATCATCACAAGCAAAGGAGACAGGAGCTGCATCCAGCCTCACCGAAATACAGGGTCCTTGGGGATGTTTTGGTGCCTGGTGACCATGGAGAGATGATTGAATGATGTATTTGGTGGTGAATTCCTCACGTTGCTCTGAGCTGAAGTGTCAGGACTGCAACTCTGATCTCCACTGAGGTTTAATCAGAACAAAGCCTCCACCAGCTCATGTTCACGTCCCTCAACTTGATTTATGTCCCATTTGAGGGGGGATGGAAGAGCAGGGAGGAAAATGAGAGAGGCAACGAGGCAGGAGGGCTAAGAATGAAAGCACTGGGGGCCAAACTGGGGGAAGAAATCATCCCACTGGTCAGATTTGTCAATGTCTAACCAGGAGTTGGGTCTAATGATGCTTCATCACATCCATCTGCACCCTGATGATGTGCCAGGGACTCAGGATGTGTCAGGATGGACTCAGGGAGGGATGATGCAGCTGAACCATAACCATGGAAGAGCAAGGCAGGGAAATCACTGGGGGTTGAAGTCCCTTCTGTGGCCAAAATGACCAGGGAAGCAACGCTGAGAAGCTCCCTTGTCCCAACCAACTTCAAGTGAGGCACAACAGCAGCTGTTGATCATGAAGATGCCTCTCAAGGGGCATCAATACGTAGAAGTAACCTCTCATGTGGACCCAGAGGAGGGATCTTGGTGTGTAAATGAAATTTAGGACTTACCCTTTGCTCCTGGGTGGCCACAAAGGTCTGGAATCCAGGGGCCACCCCGAAGCCCAACTCCTGGACGAAGGGTGGCTCGGACTGGCTGTGGATCTGGACCTTGACTCCAGCCTCAAATGTTGTCTCCTCTGGAAGAAGAAGGAAGGAGGTTAGTGGGCAGGGGTGGGCAGGATGGTGGCCACCAGCATGGGCATGTTTGTCCCATAGCTGGTCAACCTCTGCTGCTCCAAAGCAGGAGATAAACAGTTGGGAGTGCTCCACCTGGATGATCAGTCTTCTGGGCATCAAGGGAGGAAACCCAGCAAGCAGGGCTGAGCACACCCAGGACTCAGCCCAGACCACCATCAGGACCAGGAGCATCTCCAGGCTCCTGGTCCTTACACTGCTGCTGATCTCAGGGTCTCCAACACCTCAAGCACCCACCCCACGTCTGCTGCCCCATCCTGAGGCCACCGGGGAGACAACAACGTAGGTAAAGAAAGAAAAAGGTGTGTTGCATTTGAAGGAGCTCGTGTTCTTGGCAGCTGAAGTTGCTCCAAGCCAGAGAGAGGTATTTTGCAGTGCATGGGCCCAGACACACCACCAAGTTCTGGGTGATGGGAGGTTTCCATCTCCCAAATCTCTGCTGAATACCAAATAACTCAAGGTCAGTCTCCTTCTTCCACTAGAAGCTAAATCCAACCCAAAGGAGACTTTCTGAAGCAGAATGAATGGGATGCAAATCAACCCTGAGCGAGGTACGTGAGCACTTTGGGCTCCTCTCTCACACGGGCATCCCCAGGCAGCTGGGACATGGCACCTTTCTCTCTTCAGCGTTGCTGGGATGGTCTCACACCCCAACAGACTGGAGGCAGCACGTGGGCCTGAGGGCTGGGGGGGCTGGTGTGCCAGGGGAGGGGTGAACTCTGCATAACGTGGCCAAAACCTGGAGTCAGCCACTGATCCGAGGCCACAGCCCTGGCCACCAGTGCCACCTCCACATCTGAAGAGCTTCAGTTTAAAGAGGAATCACTCTTTTTAATTTCTTACCACTCCTTGGTGGCTCTTCTACTATTCTGTGCTGTGTTCCAGTTGTTAGCAGCAGGGTGTTTGACCCAAAGGACTGGTGGGAACCCAGCTCCAAGGAAGCACAGCCACCAAGCTGCTCCACCAGGAGAAAATAGCAGAAGACACCAGATGAAGAAGATGCCACCATGGGATGATATGGACAGGAGAGAAGGAGAAGGGAAGTATCGGGTGATAGAGGATGAGATGAAGTTGACAGAGCTCAGGAACCCTGAGCAGCAAAGGGATCAGCCTTCCTCTCCCAAGAGGACTTTCCAGGACCCTGCTCACTTGGGAGCTCCCAGAGCAAACGAAGCCAGAGCCTGCAGGGGTGGGAGTGGGGCCTGGGCCTGGCTTTCCCAAGCTAAAGGAGAGTGTCCACAGTGCTCAGACCCAGCTCCTTGATGGCTACCCAACCTCCAAGGCCTCAACACTCATGGCTGAACCACCAAGTGTTGGGCCAAGAAGGCTGGACCAGACACCTCTGTCACCTTCACCCAGTACAGAGCAAACAAACCCTTCCCCCTGAGCCCAACCCAACCCCCACATTCCATTCACCTTTGGGGAAGAAACAACACTTTCAAGGCCCCTCCTGACAGGAGGTTGCTCTACATGTTGGCTCCACACACCTTCATGCTCTGCACCTGCAGTGATGTGTCCACATCTGCAGGGTTTGACCTCAGCAGCCTCTGCAGCTGGAGGAGACTGTTCATGCCTGACCTTTTAAAGCCCAGCTTCTCTATCAAAGGCTCAGAAAAACAACTGGGAAATAAACAGGATTTATTATATCAGTGACCAACCCAGGCTTTGCATTCTTCTGCAAAATTCTGGGATGGCAGGGAGGTCTCCACGTGCTTGGTCAGGGCTCAGCTCCACCCAGTTGGAGTTGGCCTTTTAACCCATCAGAGATGTATGGATCTGCAAGGCTCCCTCCTGAACACACCCTCTCATCCATCACTGCCTCTGGTGCCCACACTGACCTTCCTGCCCTGGCTCTGCCACGCTCCACACAGGGGGATGAGTTGGTTTTGTCTCCTCACAACAAAAATGCTTCTGGTGTCTCCATCATGTCACGGCTCAGGGCTTGGAGCATTGCTGCTGCATGAGGTGGCATGTGGTGGTTGTGGAGCTTGGGGCATCTCCTCTGAACCCCATCCTGGTGAGATACTGGCACCGAGTGTGGCTTTATTGTGGCTTTTCCCCATGCAGAAGCCACCCACAGTGAGGCTGGCCTTGACCATCCTTGCTCTTGGTGTCCACTTCTGCTCAAGACCCAGTGACCACAAATTGAGTCCCTCCCCACCACCTTCCCATGATGGGGCTATTGCAACCCTGTTGCTGAAACCCACTGGGCTGTCCTTGGTCACAGAGTGACCTCTGTGGAAAGGGACCCCTGGAGATCATCCATCCAAGCCCTGCCAGAGCAGGATCCCCTAGAGCAGATCCCACAGGAACACATCCAGGAGGGTGGGAATGTCTCCAGGGATGGAGACTCCACCAGCTCCCTGGGCAGCCTGTCCCAGGGCTCTGCCACCCTCACAGCAAAGAAGTTTGTCCTCATGTTCAGCTTGACCCTCCTGGGCTCCAGTTTGTGCCCATTGCCCCTTGTCCTGTCCCTGGGCACCACTGGGAAGAATCTGGCCCCATCCTCCCTCTGGAAATACTGAGCAGCATTTATGAGCTCATAAGCTCCAAGAGATGTCAGGTGGATGTCAACATGTCCAAGGTCTCTCTGTCTTCTCAAGCCCTCCATCTGCCCACCCTCAGGGGTCTCTTTTGAGGGTCTCCTCCCTGCCAACACCTCCCCAGCACAGACCCTCCAGAACACCCTGGTGCTGAGGGTCCAGCCCCCATCCCACCCCATCACTGCTCAGCTCCACCACAGCAGCCCTGGGCTTCTCAGCCCACTCTGCACCCAGGTGCCCCAGCCCCAGAAGACACCCCACAACAGCTCCAAACAGTTTCAAACCCTCTCCCAAACACCCACCACAACAGGTCCAAACAGGTCCAAACCCTCTCCCAAACACCCACCAACTCCTCCCACTTCAATCCCCATCCTATTATCCCCCCACACCTCCCACTCCCACCCATCCCACCCAGCTCCATGGCTTTTCCTGGTGCTGATCCCCTTCCAGAGCTTCAGAGGAGACACCATATGCTTCCTTCAGTAATTACCTGACAAGCTGGAGGAAAAAAAGCTTCTATTTAATCAAACTTGTTGAGCAACGGGAACTGTTTTTGTGGAAACATTTGCTCTCCCCAATTTTTCTGCCCATTTCTGCACCTGGGTCTGTTCAGCTCTCCCTTCATCCCATCTGCTTCCCATGACCACGTGCTGTGGGAATTCCCATAAATCCAGATCAGGCAAGCAAGATTTAACCTCCAAGTATCCATAAGAGGCTTCAAAGTGACCAGGTTTGTAATTTTAAAGGTGAAATCCTGGCATGGAGTCACTTGCAATCACAGGAGAAGGCAGTTTCTCCACCACAGAAGGAGTTTGGGTTTGAAAAGACAAAAGTGATTCATTTTCCTCATCCAAGAAGAACAAGCAAAGCAAAATAAACAGGGTTTGTTGTGGGTTTTTTTTTTAAATAAAAATAGAAAAGCTGCTTTTGCTGCAGGAGACACGTGTGAGGATGGAACTACCAACATGAAAATGGCTTTGAAAAACTGTCACTGAGAAGCCTAAAAATGCCCTTTCTACAAACTGGCTGCTTTCCACCAAGAGAGGAAAATAGAAACCCCTTTGATGGAACATCCCTGGACCAGACCTCATCACCTGAACCTTGAAATGGTCCCAGGCCTCGTGCTGGGGCTGAGAAGCATCAGTGGGGGTTAAATGTTTGCTGGAAGTGGATGGAGAAGGAAGGTCTCAGAAAAGGAAGGTATGGTGGGAGCCAGAAGCTCAGGACCACCTGGTTTGGGGGGCATTGAGTTGGCAAAAACGAATGTCCCCGGGCACAGCAAACCCAAAAAGGCTCTGCAGCAAACCCTGTCTGTCCCCCTGGGGCTGGAGAGGTGAATCATAGAATCATAGAATCACAGAATCCTAGGGGTTGGAAGGGACCCCGAAAGATCATCTAGTCCAACCCCCCTGCCAGAGCAGGGGCACCTAGAGCACATCACACAGGAACGTGTCCAGGTGGGTTTTGAATGTCTGCAGAGAAGGAGACTCCACAACCTCTCTGGGCAGCCTGGCCCAGGGCTCTGTCACTCTCACAGGAAAAAATTTTTTTCGGATATTCACCTTGAACCTCCTATGCTCCAATTTACACCCATTCCCCTTGTCCTATCACTGGTCATCACTGAGAAGAGCCTAACTCCATCTCCCTGACACTCACCCCTTACATATTTGTAAACATTGATGAGGTCACCCCTCAGCCTCCTCTTCTCCAAGCTCAAGAGACCCAGCTCCCTCAGCCTTCCCTCATCAGGGAGATGTTCCACTCCCTCCATCATCTCTGTGGCTCTGCCCTGGGCTCTCTCAAGCAGTTCCCTGTCCTTCTGGAACTGAGGGGCCCAGAACTGGACACAATACTCCAGATGTGGCCTCACCAATGCAGAATAGAGGGGGAGGAGAACCTCTCTTGACCGACTAACCACCCCCTTTCTAATGCACCCCAGGATCCATTGGCCTTCTTGGCCACAAGGGCACACTGCTGGCTCATGGTCATCCTCCTGTCCACCAGGACCCCCAGGTCTCTTTCACCTACACTGCTCTCCAGCAGGTGCAACCAGGGGTGTGAACACCCAGAGACACATCCCAGCCACGGCTTGGCCTGTATTTGCAATTTGATCCTCATTTTGAACAGCTTCTCCTGTGGTTCCTCCTGGAGACGGGGGGCTGAGCACCCCCCCAGGCTGGAACTGCTGTTCCCTTAAGCCTGTTCCTTATAACCACCCATCTACAGGGGGAAGAAGAACCCAGGAAACCCTTTGATTGGCTCAGATGCCAGAAAAAAAAAACCAAAGCACTTCAAAAAGAAATCCCACTCTGGTTGGGTTCCTACCTTCCATGGGAAAGCCAAGCCCAGACCTTCAGCCCCATCCCCCTTTTCAGAGGACAGTGCCTGCAAATTAATTTCTCCCTGCATCCCAGGTTGGGAATAAAGCAACCAGCCCTTGATGACTGCATTTGGAAACACATTAATATACATCACTCTACCCAGGATGGTGTTTCCAAACAAATCCTGAGCTGCTCTTTTCACTGAAGGATTAGAGCAGAGTTAATTAAATTGGGGATTAATTCAGCGTGTGCTTCAAGCTGGTTGCAGAGCATTCCATGTTGCAGACTGCACAGCTTTCTGTTTCTGGCATTGGTTTTCCCAGGACTTCCTTGGATTTTTCTCCTTAAAACATTGCTGGAAAAAGCTGAATAAAGCTCCAGCTGACTGGGCTCCAGAGTTGATCCTGGGAAGAAGCAGGGAGCTGCAATGAAAGGCAGCCAGAGACCCAGGGCTCCCCTTCCCCCCCCTGCCTTGTTCTGTCCAAACTGATCCCCTTCTTCTCTCTGGCAATTAACATCTGAAACTGTGATCAGCACTAATTTCTTGGGGATTGAAGCTACAACCTGAGCCATGGGGCATTTCCAGCTGGAGGTGTCACCTGCCAGCAGCACTGGCAGCTCCGTGGATGATCCTCCTGCTCAGAGGAACCAGAGCAGATCCCACATGGCTCCACCTGAGAAAAGGAGGTGGCATTTTCTCAGCTGGTTCCCATCATAGCTGAAGGTTCATTTGGGGTAATAAGCCTTCTCCTTCTGCTGTGCAGGAGTAAGGATGGAGCTGGGAGGTTTGAGTTCTCCCCAGGCTCTCCTTGTTCTGTGCCTCAGTTTCTCCATCTGTAAATTGGGAGTTAATTGAGTCCTTGGGCTGGGAGCCTCACCAGTGCCTCTTCTACACTCTAAGCACAACCTAACACTTGCAAAGGTAGGGACTGTCTCCTGGAGACAGTGTCCTCAAGGGCTATGGGCAGCACCAAGAACAACATCTGAAAGGGAGCAAAGATGTTCACAGAATCACAGAGTGGTTTGAGTTGGAAGGGACCTTAAAGCTCATCTAGATCCAGCCCCCTGCATGGGCAGGGACACCTCCCACCAGCCCAGGCTGCTCCAAGCCCCATCCAACCTGCCCTTCAACACTGCCAGGGATGGGGCAGCCACAGCTTCCCTGGGCAACCTGGGCCAGGCTCTCACCACCTTCACAGGGAGGAATTTCCCCCCCATGTCCAACCCAGATCTCCCTGTGCCTCCTGCACTGCAGCCATGGAGGGTAAGCTGAGACCCTGGCTTCTTGTCTCCCTTGGGGAGGAAGGCTCCCCAGGAGCAGGGGGGTGGCTGTGGCAGCACAGACATGCCCAGGAGATGCTGTGAGATGTGGAGGTTCATCTCCAGTTTTTAGGGCATCCTTTGTGCTATCACCATGGGAACAACACACAGCAGAGAGAGCTCCCCCCTCCCCACGTCGGGGGGTTGGCCTCACCCCGAGTCGCTCTGGCTGTGCAAGACAGTGTGGCCATGTCCCTGTTCCCACCAACCCAGGGAACCCCTACTTGATGGAATCATTTTGGTTGGAAGAGACCTCCAAGATCACAGCGTCCAACCCATCCCTCCGGCATCCCTCCCACACGCCTCCCCCTCGCCTCAGCAGCACGTGGGGCTTGGCTGCCTGTCCTCAGATCACCCCCGGGGTGCTGTGCCCACAGCTCAGCCCCTGCTGAGCACGTTGGGCTCATCACACCAACGGGGCAGCTGGCATCCCCAAGGATGTGCCCCGTGGTCCCAGAGTCAGGGAGGTCAAGCGCTGCTTCGTCCAGCCTGGATCTCTGCAGGAAGCAACGAACCCCAAACGTTCACATTGCTCCTAGACAAAAATGTATAGATAAAGGAAAACAACACCCAAATCACCATGGAAACCGAACTATAAGAAAGCAGGACCCTCAAGCTGGCCGTGAGAAAAAACGTGGGGCTAGAAAGAAACCAGTTTCACACCAGCCAAACCAGTTTGACTCCCCTCTTCCCTGCGCTCCCATTTCGGTGTTTTCCTTCGCCTGGAGTTGCTTGGTAACAGGACGAGGGGAAACTGAGAGAAGGGCTTTTGCAGCAGGGCTGGGGGAGGTTGGGCAGCCTCTTTCCCCAGTACAAACCAGTAGCTCGAGATGTGCCCCCTGCATTTTGCTTCCCCTGCTCACACGGATGAGCCCCCCGGGACGCGCAGCCGTGACGCTCCCCGAGCACCAGGTGTGACCCCAAACCATCTTGAGCCAGCCCTGCTATTTTTAGGGAAGCATCTTGCATCTGCATTTTAAATCTGAGGGGCCCATATGGCTCCACGTGTATTATTAAAAAAAAAAACAAACAACACCTTCTTACATAATAGACAGGGCAGGAGAAGGCAGCAGGTCTCCAGCAAGCCCAGCCCTGAGCTGCTCCAGTGGCTCTGCTGGTCAGCATGGGACCAGCAGGTGAATATTTCAGCTCCTTGTTCTGCTCCTATTAAGGTTAAGATTTAATAATTAGAGTGGGGAAAACCAGTCTCTTGGAACCTGCTTTACTGGTGGGGTCACACCAGGGCAGGGAGGGTTGTTCCTGCCAGGTTATCATAGAATCATTGGGTTGGGTTGGAAGGGACCTTAAATATTATCTAGATCCAACCCCTGCATGGGCAGGGACACCTCCCAGCAGCCCAGGCTGCTCCAAGCCCCATCCAACCTGCCCTTCAACACTGCCAGGGATGGGGCAGCCACAGCTTCCCTGGGCAACCTGGGCCAGGCTCTCACCACCCTCACAGCAAAGAATTCCCTCCTCATGTCTCACCTCAATCTCCCTCTTCCAGGTTTAATCCATCCCCCCTTGTCCTCTCACTCCCTGCCCTCCAAAGTCCCTCCTCAGCTTTCCTGGAGCCCCTTCTGCTGCTTACATGATCATTTCTTGGTGGGGAATAGAAATAAACTCCCTTCCCACCTCAGCATCCTTTGGGAATGACGTGTGGCAGAGAAGGGCTGCCACAGGATAGCAAAAAGAAAAACAATCAGGGGGTGGTTGGAGACACCCTGGTATCTCCTCCATCCCTGGGAGCTGCTGCCAGAAATACAGAAGGAGGAAGGGAGAGATATTTCCTCTGGAGAGAAGAAATATTCCCAGTATCCAGAGGCGGGGGTGCCACCCCCACCCTGGGCCACCCATCTGCTGCCTTGGGAAGCTGCTGCCACCAAGGGCCAGACATGAGTCAACAAAGAGAAAGGGAAAGAAGAAAGGAGCTGGTTTCAAGGCACAGAAGCTGCTCTCACACATCCCTCCCCCCCCTTCAGGAGCCTTCGTCGCTCCCCGGAACATCTTGAAGTATGAAATGGTGAAAGAATTGCTGCTGGTTTTGACTGGGAGTGGAGCCAGAGAAGGGAGGATTCCCAGTGCCAAGGCTGGGTCCTGGCTCTGCTGCTTGCTCCTCTTGAGGTGGAGGGATGGACAGAAGGACCAGGACACTTCAGAGGCTGAGCCCAGGGCTCCAGTCGGGTTTTGGGGTTGAGGGAAAGGAGATGTCATCTCCCTGTACCTGGGAAAGGAGTCAGCAGGATGTGGTTTCTCAAACTGGAGGTCCAGAGAGGTGCCAGGGGAGATCACAGAAACATCATGGTTGGAAAGGACCTCTAGGATCACCCAAACCAACTGTCCCCCAGGGGGAGGGAAAAACACACCCCACCCAAGCAAACAACAAAAAGCAAGCCACAAACAATCACACACCCCAAAAAACCAACCACACAACCCACAAAGAACCTCCCATGCCCACTAGAGCAGGCCCTGAAGTGCCACATCCACACGTTTCTTGAACACCTCCAGGGATGGTGACTCCACCACCTCCCTGGGCAGCTGTTCCAGGGCCTGACCACTCTTTCAGCACAGAAATTCTTCCTAATATCCACTCTAACCCTCCCCTGGTGCAGCTTCAGGCCATTTCCTCTGCTCCTGTTATTTACTTGGGAGAAGAGCCCAACTCCCACCTCCCTGCAACCTCCTTTCAGGTGGTTGTAGAGAGCAATGAGCTCTCCCCTCAGCCTCCTCTTCTCCAAACCAAACATCCCCAGTTCCCTCAGCTGCTCCTTGTATAACTTGTTCACTAGACCCTTCCCCAGCTTGGTAGCTCTTCTTGCAGTCCAACAACTCAGTGTCTTTCTTGCAGTGGCACCTTCCAGCTCGGGGCTTTGCTGGCCTCTAGGAAGCCCCACTGCTTCCTGACACCTCTCTGGAAATGAGGGTCCTATGGGAAGGCACAACAGTCCCACAGTGGGACAGAAGAAGTGTCACCAGCCCATGCATCAGGTTCTTAGCTTGTCTACGGTGCCTGTTTTCTAGCAGTTTCTCAGGATAGGGTTTCTGAAGCAGGGAGAGTGGGTGGCTGCTGGAGGTCAAGGTCTCCAAGGGTCCCCTCTGCTCCTCCAATCTCAGCTCCCCACCCACCAGCCTCCTTCTCCACTCCCACCTCCTGAAGACTGAAACCAAACCCTTTTTGCACCAGGAAAGGATCTTCCTTCTCTCTCTGTGTCTAGTACTAGAGGACCAGTAGCCTTCATCATAGAATCATTGAATCATGGAATGGTTTGGGTTGGAAAGGACCTTTAAAGCTCATCCAGTCTCACCCCCTGCATGGGCAGGGACACCTCCCACCAGCCCAGGCTGCTCCAAGCCCCATCCAACCTGCCCTTCAACACTGCCAGGGATGGGGCAGCCACAGCTTCCCTGGGCAACCTGTCCCAGGGTCTCCCCACCTGCAGAATTCCCTCTTCATGTCTCACCTAAACCCCCCCATAACCAGATTTATCCATCCCCCCTTGTCCTCTCACCACAAGCCCTTTTAAAAAGCCCCCTCCCCAGTGCACAGTGACAAAGTCCCCCTGCCCATGAGACCCACCCTTACAGCCTCAGCCCTGGGCTTGGCTGGGCTCCTGCATGTCACCATCCCACCCTGGGGCAGCAAAACCCACCAAATCCAGCCCCCAAAGCCTTGATCCTCCTCATCCAGGGCAGCGTGGGCTGGAGCCAGAGATGCAAATGTTCTTGCTTTCAGGAATTTGCAGCTTTCCCGAGTTCAACACTAACCTGTCTGGCAGCAGTTGTGCTTAATTATTGCTTTTATGATTGCAATATTTATGGAAGCCCAGGCAGCATCACACGAAGAACCCCATGAGGCCACTACTACTGTTAGAGAAATAATATCTGCACTGAAGGGCATCACCAGGAGACACTGAAGATAAATCGTTCCTGGCTCCAGGATGGAGAGTAACAAACTGTGCAACATTCAGATGTGTCAATTTTTCCCTTGGGAACAGGCTCAGATGAGAGCTGGGAGCATGAGAAATGTATCTCCATCAAGCCAGGACTGAGACAAGCAGGATTTTTTGGCCATTTCTCCCCCTCAGAAGCAGCTCTGACATCCCTTGAGCTGTGGCTCCACCCCAGGGCTGCTGGTTCCTAGCCTGGAATTAGGTGGGAGCCAAACCTCTGTGGCTTGGAGGAAGAGGCTGGTGAAGGGATGGAGAGAGGCCACCAGTGGAGCCAGGGACCAGCAGCCCGGAGGGGATGCAGATGTTCTGGCAGGTGCTGAAGTGCCACAGAAGAAGAGTTTGGGGAGGACATGGGTTGGAAAGGTCCCTGCCAGGGGCACCGTGGTGCTCACAGCTGGGGGAAAACCTGTTTCTCACCTGAAAGGGAAGCCTTCAGAATCAACATCTCTGAAAATTCATGGTGTCTTGCCCTGGACCAAAGGTGATTAGATCCCAAGGCAAAGCAGAGCTGGCTCAGAGCCCTTTTTCTCAAAGCTCCTGCAGGAATCCTTGGCCAGAAGGACTTCTGCCTCCAGCTGCCTGGTACACTGCAGGAGCTGGACAACAGCAGAAACCTCTTTCCCATCTCCATTTCCGAAGCCATCTTGGTTTTTTTTTCCACACTGACCTCCCACTGGAAGAGAGAAGACTTCTCCTTTGGTACCTCTAGGTTTGAGGGAAGGCAATGGCTCCCTTGGAGTTCAGGGCATCACGTAGCACGACTTGTCACTTGGCCAAACTCCACAGTTGGCCTCTCCCTCCCTGAATCTTGACCAGATTCTCCTCAAACAGTAGCCGTGGCAGTAGGAACCACAACAAAAATATTAAAAATTGAGAAACAAAACACAGCCAGGTCTCTTCTCTAGAGCTTCATGGGGTCTCTGGTAGCAAAGGGCACATGGTGGTGGCAGCACACCAAAACCAACCTCAGATAGCCCCAGATGCTTGGGTTTTTCCCAGGTGGTGGGGCCTCCACGTACCACACAGCTCTAAACCAGCTTGGTTTTTGTTGCTGTGTTCCTTGGTGGTCTCACTCTGCTGGCACTGAGCAGGAAAGTCATCCAGCCTCATCAGCCTCTCGCCCTGGGACATCTCACCTCCTCAACAGCAGCCTTCAAAGCACTAGAAACCAGTCTTGAAGAAAGAGAAGGTGCCAGGGTGCCAGCAGTGCAGGACACCAGTAACATCACCAGACATCACCCTGCAGGGCAGGTGGGACAGATCCTGCCAGGACCCTCAGGGGCACTGAGTGCCCTGTCTCAACCCCTGGGGCTGCAGGAGCCCTGGGGATGCCACCAAACCCAGGTCCTGCCCCAGGGCTGCACCATGGCAGTCCCAGCCTCCTCTAATCATCTAACCTGTCCCTAAAACCTCCACTGAAGGTGGGTTTCCCCTCAATCCATTGTGGCCACAGGGCTAACAGGAGAAGACATCATTCTAGGGCTTCACCCAGTGTCCTACCTACCACCTGCTCCTTCACTTACCCACCCTGGCTTGTCCTTCCCTTTCTCTCCAGCTTATTCTTTGCTGTGCCTGAAGACTTACCAGCTTTTCCCCTTGGTCCTCTCTAAACCAGACAACATCAACTCCTTCTCCACTCCAACCACCTCAAGGGAAGCCCCAGACTCCTGCTTAGCCCAAGTCTGGGCAGCAGAAGACCTGACATGGCAGCAGGTGCCACCAACCACATCATTTCAACGCCTGGAGCTCCAGCAGCACAGACACACCCACAGCTGACCAAGACTTTCCAACACCCAAGTTTTTTCCTCCCTTCTCATCCTTCTCCCACACACCCAACCACCATGGATCTGGCAGACACAGCAGCAGCAATGCCCTGCTGGAGGGAGGAGCTTTGACTCTTTCCTGCCCTCATTTTTAGCCTCTCAAAAAATTAATTCATGAACCACAACTCTTCCTTTTTGTCTCTGCTCCTCTGTTCTGCTGCAAAAGTCTCTACCTGCTCCCCAGCCCCCCAGGAGCTCTAGCTGCTCTTTGCCATCTGTGATTCCTTCAAGCATTTTGTAATTCTGCAACAGACTCAGCACAGCCAGAGCCAGCTGGGATCCTCCACAGGGATGCCCAGCATGGACTGTTGGATATTTTGTCTTGTAAACAAGCAAGGAGAGACCTGGAACTGAAAAGACCATGGAAATTTGGTGATGCTGCCTGATGATGAAAGGAGGGAAGGAGTGGCCACCAGGAGTTGCAAGAAACCCTCAAGGAGAGCTCCTACATGGTGTGCAGACACTGGGGGTCACAGAGATACAGGGTCATTTGGGGTGGGAAGGGATCTCTGGAGATCATCCATCCAACCCCTGCCAGAGCAGGATCCCCTAGAGCAGATCCCACAGGAACACATCCAGGAGGGTGGGAATGTCTCCAGGGATGGAGACTCCACCAGCTCCCTGGGCAGCCTGTCCCAGGGCTCTGCCACCCTCACAGCAAAGAAGTTTGTCCTCATGTTCAGCTTGACCCTCCTGGGCTCCAGTTTGTGCCCAGTGCCCCTTGTCCTGTCCCTGGGCACCACTGGGAAGAGTCTGGCCCCATCCTCCTGCCACCCCCTGGAGATATTGATCAGCACTGAGCAGATCCCCCCTCAGCCTCCTCCTCTCCAGGCTCAACAGCCCCAGCTCTCCCAGCCTTTCCTCACAGGCAGATGCTCCAGCCCCCTCAGCATCTCAGTGCCCTGGGCTGGACTCTCTCCAGCAGCTCCTTGTCCTTCTGGAACTGGGCAGCCCAGAACTGGGCCCAGTTCTCCAGCTGGGGCCTCCCCAGGGCATAAAAGGTTCCTCAACTTCTTTCACGAAGCCCTGCATCACCTCAGGGAAGACAGATTTGCTCCATATCTCAGGAACAACAGACCACCTGCTCCTCCAGAGCTCACCAAAGCTTCTAAGAGAACTGTTGAGCCCCACTCCTGGAGCTCAGCACAACCAAAACACCCCCAGGTCATCTCCAGGAGGGGACAACTTCTCCCCCATCATCCCCAGCCCAGCTTTACACCACACAGGGACTACAGCAATTTGTCTTAGGAAGCACCTGGGAGGTCTCAAATGTCACCCAGAGCCCGTGTCACTGGACAAAGACAGAGCAAAATGATGATCCCTGCACCAAAGAGATTAATACAATTAAATTTAATTAGCACTTGCAAAAGACTTATTTTCAAAGTGCTTTCTAGCCATGAAATCTCCTGGTACCTCTGGGAGGTGGATTAATCTGTGCTGAGCTCCTCATGTTCCAGGATGGAAATGAAGACACTCAGGAAAGGGTCAAGGCCAGAAGAAAGGGGGAATGACCTGGATTATCCCCACGTAAAACCAGTGCACCCAGAGAGCATCCCAAACCCTCCCCAGAGCCACCAACTCCTCACTCTCAGTGCTCAGAAGAAGAAAAAAAAAAGAGCCATAAAAATCAGGTGTTTGCAGGCACTTCTGCAGCTCCTGGGATGGCAGAGCCTGAGGAGCAGCCCCAAAACCTTGGTCACTTTGGTGTGAGCCACCAGGGCACCAGACCTGAACCACAGCACTGGCCCTGGCCAAGCTTCTTAGAATCATAGAATCACACCATGTGTGGGGTTTAAGGGACCTTTAAAGGTCATCTAGGCCAGCCCCCCTGCAGTGCTCAGGGACCTTTTTAATTAGACCAGGTTGCTGCATCACCCCCTCTGGTGCCCAAGGTGAGCTTGATGCTGAGTCATGGAATGGTTTGGGTTGGAAGGAACCTTAAATGTTATCTAGATCCAACCCCCTGCATGGGCAGGGACACCTCCCACCAGCCCAGGCTGCTCCAAGCCCCATCCAACCTGCCCTTCAACACTGCCAGGGATGGGGCAGCCACAGCTTCCCTGGGCACCCTGGGCCAGGCTCTCACCACCCTCACAGCAAAGAATTTCCTCCTCATGTCCAACCTCAATCTCCCTCTCCCAGTTTTCATCCATCCCCCTCATCCCATCCCCCCCTGCCCTTGTCCCAAGCCCCTCCCCAGCTTTCCTGGAGCCCCTTCAGGCACTGGAAGCTGCTCTAAGGTCTCCCTGGAGCCTTCTCCTCTCCAGGCTGGACACCCCACCTCTCACCCTGTTTTAGCAGAGTGCTCCATCCCTCAGATCATTTTTGTGGCCCTCATGTTTCTTTACCACCCCATGAATTCTTGCTGTTTTCCATGCCCATATTTTGGCTCCAGACACTTAAACTTCACACCCCAGCCACGAGGACCCGACCAAAACCTGCAGCCTGAAACGGGAGTTTAACGTTCATGCTGCATCCATCACTTTCTAACATGCACCCACTGATTTTAGGTGCTTTTATCTCTGCTTCACCAGCTCTCCCAAAGCCAGCTTCTCATTTTTACTCCTTTAAATGTTCATTTCCTGACTTAGGGGCTTTTTTTTTTTTTTTTTTGATGCTTTGGAAGCATCTTACATCCCTGCAAGGATTTTCTCATCGAGGCAGAGAGATGAGTTTCCAGCCCTCAGCCTCACAACATCTCACGAGGGGCACTGTCTGCCTGGGTTTGCTGGTACCAGTCCTAGAGAGGACAAAACTTTGCTGTCACAGACCTTCTTGAGAAGGAGCAGAGGAACAGGAGCCACTTTCCCAGCCCCATCTTAACCACTCTGCACATCCACGTCCCTAGAGGGGACGGGGGCTGGGGAAGGAGGAGATGTGACACCTGCAGCAGACACGTGGTTTTATTCTATTTTGCTTCTCATTCTGGGTGTCTAACTGCCCAACCAGCACAGGATGGACCTTGGAGATGTTGCATGGTGTGATGGTTGCACTAGGATGGGCTGAAACACTTTGGGACTGGACCTACAGGACAAGATCTACAGGAGAGCTGGGGAGGGACCTTGGGACAATGGCAGGGAGGGAGAGGACAAGGAGGAATGGATGAAAACTGGAAGAGGGAGATTGAGGTGAGACATGAGGAGGAAATTCTTGGCTGTGAGGGTGGTGAGAGCCTGGCCCAGGTTGCCCAGGGAAGCTGTGGCTGCCCCATCCCTGGCAGTGTTGAAGGGCAGGTTGGATGGGGCTTGGAGCAGCCTGGGCTGGTGGGAGGTGTCCCTGCCCATGCAGGGGGTTGATCTAGGTAACGTTTAAGGTCCCTTCCAACCCAAACCATTCCATGACTCAGCATCAAGCTCACCTTGGGAACCAGAGGGGGTGATGGACAAACCCCAGGGATGCTGCTTTCTTGCCTGTGCTGCCAGTGAGGGAATCCCCTGCAAAAAGCCCACAGATTTCAGGCTTGTGTGTGCTTGCCAACTGCCAAAGCTGTTGAGATGTTCTTCTCAGTGGCTAAAACAGCACCTGTTTTGGGCTCAGAAATCCAAAAGCTTAAAGACTGCCTAAAAATGAACAGTTCCCCCTAATTATGAAAAAGAAACGACCTTTTGATTGTAATACCAAGTTGAAATCTCCTCCCCTAATAAGTCCTTCCATGCCACAAGCTGTGTTGGATGCCCACCATCAGCCCTTGGGGCCATCCAAGCTTGGATCAGCCCCTGATAATTTCCTGAGTGTATGAAAATAGCAGCACCTCCTACATAGGAGAAGAGAAAACCCAGCTTTTTCAATGACTGCTTTGGCTCTTTCCAGCTCCAGGAGAACATGGAGAGGCCCCCAGAGAGCACTTCACCACGAGCAGGAGTTTATGGGTGATGTGACAACCTTAATGACCCAGCCCAGCCACAAAAACCTGAGGAACCTTTGAGCTGCCTCTCTTCACCCTGGCTCTACTGCAGAGTGTGCTCGGGCAACCCTAATTCATTTTTAGTGGCAGCCTAATTTTGTGGCTCCTCTGGTTGTCAGGGAGGTTGGTGCAAGGTGGAAATAACATTGACCTTTCCTCCCCTGGAAACCTGGCTAATTGAAGGAGTTGGGAGCTCTCATTAGGAAAAGGGCCAAGATGCTGCCCATTTTCTGCCTCTCTTTAGGTGACACCAACCAGCCTCCCAAAGGTCAATCTGCCTTTGAGGACTTGATCCAAGATCAATGTTTCCTAGTGCAAAAAAGCAACAAATCCTTCTGGCCTGAGCCACTTGGTGTTATTTATTCTCAAGGCTGCTGCTTTATAGGTATCATTTATCTCTTTGGATGTTCAAGACTTTAGAAGGATGAATCAACTCTGTGCTGGGGGGGTTTGGGGGTGTTTTTCTTGCTGCCTTTGCTAATTATTGAGGCCTGGTTACACCAAACCTTTGCATTGTTTTAAATACAGCAGCATTTGCCCTTTACAGCACGGACTTTGGCAGCATTGAATGGCTGAGATTTAAGCAAGAGGAGATTTTATGCCCAGGGAGCTCTGGCTCCCTTGGCAGAAAGGGATGTAGGCAGTGAAGATAATTTGACTCTCTGAGGAGGAGCTTGATGTCAGGCAGCAAGTTACTATCCTGGTTCAATCTTCTTCATGGCTTTTAGGGGCTCTTGCTGCAGATTGTCATCAAAAATCCTCCTGGCCCTGTCTGTGCAGGGCTCTGAACACACCCCTCATCACGAGGCACCCTCGGGGCTTCACAGGCAGATGATACAAAAAGAGGAGTTGAAGTTAATCAGGAGGGAAAGGTGTTTATTCTAGAATTAATTCTGAAGGACATGGAGCTGCTGGAGCAAGTCCAGGAAGCCATGGAGATGATCCCAGGGCTGGAGCAGCTCTGCTCTGGAGCCAGGCTGGGAGAGTTGGGGTGTTCAGCCTGGAGAAGAGAAGGCTCCAGGGAGACCTGAGAGCACCTTCCAGGGCCTGAAGGGGCTCCAGGAAAGCTGGGGAGGGGCTTGGGACAAGGGCAGGGAGGGATGGGATGAGGGGGATGGATGAAAACTGGAAGAGGGAGATTGAGGTGAGACATGAGGAGGGAATTCTTGGCTGTGAGGGTGGTGAGAGCCTGGCCCAGGTTGCCCAGGGAAGCTGTGGCTGCCCCATCCCTGGCAGTGTTGAAGGGCAGGTTGGATGGGGCTTGGAGCAGCCTGGGCTGGTGGGAGGTGTCCCTGCCCATGGCAGGGGGGGTGGGACTGGCTAATTTTTAAGGTCCCTCCAACCCAAACCAGTCTTGGATTCCACAATCCCAGGAAGATCCTTTTATATTTCAGCAGGCAACAACCCAAGCACCCTGGTTAAACACCAAACAAAGCCCTTCCTCTCGTGCTCCCCAAATCCCCACTGCCATTTCTAGATGAATTCAGTCTCATTTTCTCCATCTTAAACCATCATGTACTCTTACTGTGACTAAACCCAGCCTTTTTGGTTTTCCTTCCTTCCAGAGGGAGCTGCATTTCACCCCCTGAGCTGTGACACGTGCACCTGATTTGTTAAATCAAGTCAGTCCCCTCGCCCTGCCTTTCTTCTTTTTTTCTTCTCTTTTTCTTTCCTAGTTTCCTTTTTTTATTTTCATTGATAAACGAAACTAAGACCCAACCTTTCCAAGGCAACCAAGAGTTTCATCTGCAAAAAAAAAGAAGCTGCCCTAAGGGGGCAACTGCTCCAGCAGCCCCATAATGGAAAAGAAATTGCACAAGCTCCAAGAAGCCCTGGAGTCAGCACTAACACATGGACTTTTTGGAAGTGGTTTCCTGTTTGAAAACGTGCTCAGGGTTCTGCATGAACACATCTAAGAATCCCCCTGAAAGCCACTACCAACCACTGTCTCAGCCCACTGTCCCACCATGGTGGTACCTGCTGGTCCCCAGCACTGTTGCCCTGCCCAGCCCAGTTCTGACCCAATTTATATACTTCAAAGCCAGGTTGGATGGGGTTTGGAGCAACCTGGTCTAGTGGGAGATGTCCCAGCCCCTGACTGGAACTAAATGATCTTCAAGGTCCCTTCCAACCCAAGCCATTCCATGCTTCTATAATTACAGACGAGTTTTATGGTAATTTTAATTAATCCACCTCCACCTCCACAAGCTGATGCACAAACTGGTGCCTTTTTTTCCTTCCCCCTGCCCCCAAACTCTGGGGTTCAATTCAGCAGCTCAAAGCCTGCAGATGATTTATTTCCCTGGGCTTCAAATCCAAGTCAGCCCCTCAGACCAGACCAGGAACCTGGTGAATTTGCAGCTATGACCTGGGGCAGCCAAGAGCTGCTTCCTCCACCACTTGAAATCAAATCTTTTTTAAGCAAAAGGGGGCCTGGGTTTCTGAAGAACTGCCACTCATCATATTGATATGCAGAAGTAAATGACACCAAGTGCTTTGTGCCTCTCC
Source organism: Apus apus (assembly GCF_020740795.1). NCBI lineage: Eukaryota > Metazoa > Chordata > Aves > Apodiformes > Apodidae > Apus > Apus apus. The sequence goes on along the minus strand of NC_067306.1, from coordinate 4,538,428 downwards.
ACAGCTGGCAAAGCAAATGCTCCAGGCTTTGGGCTTCTTAAAGCACAGCTGGAAACCCAGTGCTGGAGCTGGGGAGGCTTTGTGGGGGACACACACAAACATCTGACCCCAAAATACATCAACTGGCCCCCCCTTGCTGTGAAAACCCTTGCAATCAGATGCTGGGGTGCAGGAGGGACAAGGCTCTGCAGGGCCCTGGAACAGCACGGAGATGCTGTTTGGATCTGGTTTGTTTGGCACGAAATCCTAGAGGGGAGGGGGAGAAAAAGAAATTAAAACCATATAAATACATCAAATCAAATCAAAGAAACCATGGAAACGCTCTCAGTTTGTGCCTGCATCAGTAAACTTTGGAGAGATGAAGTTTCCAGGGTTGGCAGTGTTGGTCTCCAGCCAAACTACACCTGCCTGGGGTCCCCTCATTCCCCCTAAATCCTCTCTGCCCCAGGACCCCAGAAGCTCTGAGGGCTCTTGTGAGCCCTGAGGAGGACCAGGCCTGGCTGGAGCCAAAAGAATCATCATGGTGCTGGTTGCAAGGACTGAATGTGGATGATTTGGGCTGCAAATCCCTTCAAACGGATCCCTGGAGCATCCCAAACTTCAGGCAGGTCCTGGAGATGCTCCACCACGGACCCCCAAGCCCAAAGCAGCCCTGATAACCTGTTCTTCACTAGAAAGAAAAATAAGCCACCTGAGACATCCTTTCCTTAAAACACAACCTACCCAGAGCTGTGCACAAAGTGAGGCTCATCCTGGTGTTGGGAGGATGTCCCAGTGCTGGGCTCTGCTCTCCAGCATCCCACCATGAACCAGTTCCTGGGGAGATGCAGGAGCAGGAAGCTCAGGACTGGCTGGGAAATGCTCCTCACAGCACAGGTGGCACCACCTGTCACTTTGACATCCTTTAGAGACTCCAGGAGGACCCACACAGTCCTTCCCAGAAGAACCAGCAGCCACAAACAGGTCCAAGCAAACCTCTCCAGCATCAGGGCTCGCGTGACGACCCCGGCTGAGCTGACTGAATTGATCTAAATTCAATGTGGAAATGGAAGGAGATGAAGGAGATGAAGGTGGTTTAAAGAGGAAGAAAAGCAGCTGCATGGAAATTCAATGCTCTCAGAACCACCTGCACCTCTGGCTAATGGGGATTAATGGGGACGTGCCTCAGTTTCCCCCCCAGTGATGCCCAGGGTGGGCACCCAGCACCTCAGGCACAGCAGGGGTTGGTCCCTGAGTTCCCACTACACCCCATTGGCTTTCCCAAGCCACAACCCCCTGGACAGGGGCTTCCTCCAGCCACAACAGATGTTTTTCCACTGTGTCCATCATTTAGCTGGTACCCACCATTCCACAACAGTGTGAAAAGCCCTGCTGGAGAACATCACTGAATTGCAATCCAGATGGGTCAGGTATGCAAGGGAATGGGCTTGAGACAGAGTCATGGAATCATTCCGGTTGGAAAAGACCTTGAAGACCATCCAGTCCAACCCTTCCCCCAGCCCTGCCAAGGCCACCACTGCCCCATGTCCCTCAGCACCACATCTACCTGGGCTGCATCACAAGACGTGTGGCCAGCAGGGTGAGGGAGGTGATTCTGACCCCCTGCTCTGCTCTGGTGAGACCCCACCTGGAGTGTTGTGTCCAGTTCTGGTGCCTTCAGCACAAGGAAGATATAGACGTGTTGGAAAGGGTCTAGAGAAGGGCCACCAAGATGATCCAAGGGCTGGAGCAGCTCTGCTCTGGAGCCAGGCTGGGAGAGTTGGGGTGTTCAGCCTGGAGAAGAGAAGGCTCCAGGGAGACCTTAGAGCAGCTTCCAGTGCCTGAAGGGGCTCCAGGAAAGCTGGGGAGGGGCTTTTCATCAGAGAAGACAGTGATAGAACAAGGGGTGATGGTTTTAAACTGAGAGAGGGGAGATTGAGGTGAGATATTAGGTCTAAGGGTGGTGAGGAACTGGGATGGGTTGCCCAGGGAGGTTGTTGATGCCCCATCCCTGGAGATTTTTTGGAGGAGGTTTTGTGCAGCCTGGTCTGGTGGGAGGGGGTGGAACTGGATGATCTCTAAGGTCCCTTCCAACCTTAATGATTCTATGATTCTGCATGGCTTGGAAACCCCTCCAGGGATGGGGACTCCCCCCTGCCCTGGGCAGCCTGGGCCAGGCCCTGACAACCCTTGCCAGGGAGAAACTGTTCCCAAGCTCCAACCTCAGCCTCCCCTGGCACAACTTGAGGCCGGTTCCTCTGCTCCTGTCACTTGTTCCTGGGGAGCAGAGCCCGACCCCCCTGGCTCCAACCTCCAGTCCAGGAGTCGAGATCTCCCTCTTGGTGACCTAGATCAAAAGTCTTGCTGGTAGCCCATGTTTTTATTCTGTTAAACAACAGCAACCCACAACACCACGTGACAGTCTCCTAAGTGGATTGACGCCTCAAGCTTTATAGATTTCATGCTTCTCCTTAGTGCAATTTTATAGCATGTTTTGCATCCCCCCCCTTTTTTTTTTTTGGTGTTGTTTTTTTTTTATATATATGCAGCGTGTTCCTCAGTTAATTGGTATGAAATGTTCATCTTTATCCAGCAGTTCCTTTATCCACCAAGGCAGAACTCTCCAATTGTATTTCTTATTTACAGCCCTGTAGCCTGAGTGATTTCCAATTCACTGCGCTGCAATATTAAGTCAATATATAACAGCACTCCAGGAAGATTAACCCAAAGTGCCTTCCCCTTCCAATCAAACAGACACCAACAGAAATGGACAGTTTCTTTTCCTTTAGCTGATTATGAAGGGTGAGGGGAGCCCAGCCCTGCTCTTCTCTCAACAGCAGCATCACCTCCTCCAGGCTGGGAGAGTTGGGGTGTTGAGCCTGGAGAAGAGAAGGCTCCAGGGAGACCTTAGAGCAGCTTCCAGTGCCTGAAGGGGCTCCAGGAAAGCTGGGGAGGGGCTTGGGACAAGGGCAGGGAGGGATGGGATGAGGGGGATGGATGGAAACTGGAAGAGGGAGATTGAGTGAGACATGAGGAGGAAATTCTTCCCTGTGAGGGTGGTGAGAGCCTGGCCCAGGTTGCCCAGGGAAGCTGTGGCTGCCCCATCCCTGGCAGTGTTGAAGGGCAGGTTGGATGGGGCTTGGAGCAGCCTGGGCTGGTGGGAGGTGTCCCTGCCCATGCAGGGGGGTTGGATCTAGATGATCTTTAAGGTCCTTCCAACCGAAACCAGTCTGGGATTGGATCATTTCTGCCACCCCCCTGATGAGGTGCAATAACCTGCACAGCATGAGCCCCAGCACTCCCAGCACCTATTCTTGGGACACACAGATGTGTCCCCACATTTCGGGAGACTCCCTGCCAGGTATATGCTGCTGCAGCTTCCACCTACACTACTCCAAGTCTGGGGTTTACTGGTTCCACCTTGGGGACTGGAAAGAGTTTTTCCCTGGTATGAATTCCTTCCATCCTGCATTTTTGCCCCCGTGCAGGATTGCCAGGGTTTCTCTCCACCACGATTCCTGCCTGGAATATTTCAGACCTTCTTTAAAGCACGTGGGTGATGTGAAGACTTCAGCCCCAAGTTATTTTCCTACTCTTCTCATATCTTGTGCCTTCATGGCTGAAGCAAAACGCTAGAAAAATAGAAACTGTACAAGTGTAAAACCCAAAAGACAAAGATTTCCATCTCTTTGCCTTCCTACCCTCAGCTTTCTTTCCACGCTCCTCACGATTTTGACAGTCCTGACACAATATTTTTGCACACCCCAAGGTGGCAAGGCTGCCTGGTGCTGTGACATCCAGACACAGTCAAAATACCCTTTTCTTTCCACTTGAGAATCAAGCCTGAACCCGTCTGCCTGCGCTCGCTGCTCCAAAATTAGCCTGCACATAAATTTAACATGTTCAAATAATGGGCTCCCACATGCAGACAGTCGAGCAAAAGGTATATTTTTTTTTCTGTGACAAGCAACTTGTTAAGACAAGATATTTCAGCTTCCCAAGATATTCATGGATACTCAGGAAAGGTCTTTTTAGACTGACAATACACTGAATTTTGTTTGCCGAGTTAGCAACAATTAAATCACTTCTTGTTTTATGCAGCACGTGCCAACGTGATGTGGTGGCAGCAGCTCCCAGAGCAGCCCAATCCCAAGTTATGAACCAATATTTTCCTTCCTCTCCTCTTATTTGCATTGCAAAGAACAGTTTAGGAAAGCAAGCAGAGATCCTGAGCCAGCAGCAAAGCCAGGATCTTGTAAATCCACGTGCCAACTGTGTTTGTCAGGGGCTGTGAAGGAGAAGGTGGTTTGATGGCATCTCCAAATCTCCAGCAAAAAGCAAATCTACCTCAGGTCTAAAGCCAGAAGCAGAGGCTGCCATTTGAACCTGGCATTGAGAAAATTCCTCCCTGGATCCAAGAGTGACAACTGCTTCGGGTCAATGAGGGTCTGAGGGACCTGGGGTGCAGGAGGAAAGGTCTCATGGGGTGTCCTGGCCATGGTTGGGATGGAGAGGCTGTGAACTGGGGGCTGGGGCTCTCTGGGTGGCTGTCTGCTATGGGACAGATCCCAGAATCACAGAATGTCAGGGGTGGGAAGGGACCCCTGGAGATCATCCATCCAACCCCTGCCAGAGCAGGATCCCCTAGAGCAGATCCCACAGGAACACGTCCAGGAGGGTGGGAATGTCTCCAGGGATGGAGACTCCACCAGCTCCCTGGGCAGCCTGTCCCAGGGCTCTGCCACCCTCACAGCAAAGAAGTTTGTCCTCATGTTCAGCTTGACCCTCCTGGGCTCCAGTTTGTGCCCATTGCCCCTTGTCCTGTCCCTGGGCACCACTGGGAAGAGTCTGGCCCCATCCTCCTGCCACCCCCTGGAGATGTTGATCAGCAGATCCCCCCTCAGCCTGCCCAAGCCTACAGGTGGCTTTGGCCCTGCAACTCCAACATGTCACCCCATGTCTGCCCCTGTCCCTCTCCACAGCAAGGGCTGAGCTCCCAGAGAAGTGCTTCATGCCCTTGACAAAGCTCTGCCTTGGAGAGCCAAGTCTGAGCAGTCCCAGTGGTAGCAGCTGAGGAGATTTAATTCCAAACACATTTACATTATTATGCAAATATTTGGAAATCATCAACTCCTTCACTTACCTACTAAGAGCTAACTGTTGTCATGGGAACAGCAACTATTAACTGCTATGGTTAATGTTTTTATTCTGGCAGTGTCCAGAGAGCTCAATGAAGATTGAAGACAACTTGTACCAGCTGCTGTGTGAACGTGGAGGAGGAACAAGGCCCTTGTTGGAGGGCAAAGGTTCATGTTTTATGAGCTTTAAAGTCAAGTACCAGTTCTACCTGGATCTGTAAGAACATGGCCAAAGTTGCTCATAATGACTCCAGGAGCTTCTCCTACACCATTTCTGCAAATCAAGAGCCTTATTTTATATAGTTTTGCCTTGAATCCGACAGCATTTCATGCTCAGGAAGGAGAGACCTTCCCAACTGCCCCAGTGCAATCCAGCCCTGTATCATCAAGTTCTAGGGTTGGGAATGTCTCCAGGGATGGAGACTCCACCAGCTCCCTGGGCAGCCTGTCCCAGGGCTCTGCCACCCTCACAGCAAAGAAGTTTGTCCTCATGTTCAGCTTGACCCTCCTGGGCTCCAGTTTGTGCCCAGTGCCCCTTGTCCTGTCACTGGGCACCACTGGCAAGAGTCTGGCCCCATCCTCCTGCCACCCCCTGGAGATATTGATCAGCACTGAGCAGATCCCCCCTCAGCCTCCTCCTCTCCAGGCTCAACAGCCCCAGCTCTCCCAGCCTTTCCTCACAAGAGAGATGCTTCCAGGTTGCACACAGAGAGCTTGCAGTTTGGTTGTCCAACCCTGCCACATCTCCAAGCCACCAATGTGGTGGCTTCCAGCCCCCGTGGGCTCCCCCAAAGCATCATCTTCCCACTCAACACTGGGAACCTGGTTTGCCTTTAAAAGGACAAGACTTCAAACAAATGCAACACGTCAGAAATGAGTATCTCAGATCATTGTCTCCTCTCCCTCACCTGGGCCAGATCAGGCTGGCTTGGAGAAGGAGCTAAAAAGCTCCTGCTAGAAAAGCCTCTGCAACTGAACATGGTTGATGGGACCGTGGGAATCTGTTTGAATTCAAAGAATCAAACACCACATAAATAAATTCCAAGTCTGGATGCACCCAACTCTCCTCTCTGCTACTGTGCAGGGCTTGGGAAGGTGCTCGGAGGGGCCTCATCTGCACAGGATGATGGAAAGATGGTGACTCAAAGCCTGCTGTGATATTTGCTCCTCTCCCTTTCCTGATACCCAAAAGTCAACAGAGTCTTCACCAAAAGACAAACCTCCCACCACAGGGCTCTGCCTTGTGACTGCAGGAGGAACAGGGAGGCTGGCAAGTTTTCCCAACAGTTTTTTGGATGTTTTGTTTAAAATGTCAACATGGGTTTGTGAAAACTGCAGCCACCACTGCTGAGGAACTGATCAGGCTTGCTCTAGAGGGGTGGCTTTGGTGGCACGTGTCACTTCCCACCCTGTTCCCTGCCAGCCCTCTTGCAGATCCCAGTCTCCAACCCACTGTTTCTGTGGCTGGGTTTGTTAAAGAAGCTGCTCCAGTGTTGGAAGCACCTTCCCCCAGAGCAGCTTGGCTGGTACAAGGAGACCTGCTGGGCTGCCCTTGCAGGAGGGACATCTCCATGCCCACTCCAAGTGCTGCCATCAAACCCAGGACTTCTGCAGAGCACACAGCCCCAGCCTGTCCTGGCAGCACCTTCTGCCCTTCTCTGTGCCAGGACTGGAGGGTGGCTGTGCAGCACACGGGCTCTTCAGAAGATGCCCAACCCAGTTGGGTTTGTTGGGGGACAGATGCCATCCACCTAAAATGCCCTGGGCTCAATGAGCCCAGCCAGGCAGCACTGACCCATGCAAGGACACTGACACATGCCAACAAATGGCCCCAAAATTCAAGCTGGAGGAACTCACAGACAACAACTGGAGGTCCAACACGAAACGTGGCCTCCCAAAAATGCCTTTCTAGGCAAGAGGGAAACACTGGGGCATCTGAAGGAGACACCACACCTCTTGCCACCCACCCAGGTTGGGCAATGACAGTCCTTTTTGGCACCCCAATCATCAGCACCAAGACACCCAAGCCCAGCACTCACTGACAAGCTGCACAATGGACATGCTGGTCCCAACAGGCAGCCACAGACACTGAGAAGAAAAGCCACCTGTGGGCTCTTCCATGACCTGTTAGGTACAGACACTGCTTGGGGAGGGAGGATGGGATGGTCTTTCCAAAAATATCACCAGGACATGCATGTCTGCAGGAGGAAAAAGAGGGTCTTACCTGTTTCTCCCCATATTGGCAAATATTCATCCTGCTGTATGTCCAGCATGATTTCCAGTCCATTGCCTGTCCCACCCTTAACCGTGGTAAGAAGAGGCCTTCCTTCTTCTCCTGAGTTAAACATGTAGCATTTCCCATATTTTGTAAACACCTGAGAAGAGAGAAGAGAGAAAGAATGTAGTATTTCCCAGGGAATCATCACCTCTTCCCACCCAGGGGCAGGAGAGGGATGAGGAACATCCCACGTGCCGCAGCTCGGAGGGAAATATCTGCAGATATTCCCATCCAGTTTGATCCCTGATGGTGTTTTGGGCTCCTTACAGGAATAAAAGATGGAAGGGAGGAAGGAAAAGGTGTTTTCAAGCAGCACGAAAAGTCTTCATGTCACGTGAAGGCTCCCAGAAAGCTGTGCTGGAGCTTGTGCTAAAATATAACACGGTTCCTCAGACATCTCAGACCACCCTAGGGGTGGGCTCAGCCCCATGGGATGGGGACACCAGCATGGAAGGCCACACTCACTCCATGCTCATCCAGCTGCTGATCATCTGACCCTGATCATCTAACCTCTTGTCACTGCTTTCCACCCTAAAGGCAGCAAGGTGAACAATGCCTGTGATCTTCTGACTCAAAATCATCCCATGAGCTCCTCACTCTGCCACTACTTGGTGAATAAGAAGAGGTGAAAACACTTGGGCAAGTGAGGCAAGTTGTCCTCTGTGGCTTTTGCTCTTTCTTTAAATCTCATTTGGGCCTGTCTCCTGAAACAAAACTTTGGGAAAGCCCACGTGGTGGTTGTAAGGCCACCAGCAGCTCTGCAGCGTGGGGTGGACATGGGTTTCCAAGTGAGATGGACATGGCATGGTTTCCATGTGGGGCAGCTCTTGCTGGAGCAGCAGAGATGGGACATCTTTGATCACAGTGGCATTGACAGCCTCAGGAACTGACAAGTCCTGTGCTCAGCCTCCCCATGGACTGGGAGAACATACGGAAAGCCAAAGATTAAGACACAACAAGTCCCTCCTGTGTCTTGCAGTGACAGACCAGGGGAGGTGGAGATGGGGAGAACTTTTCCAGAACCTCAGAGCCATTTAGAAACCCCTCAACCACTGCACGTGGTGGCTCCTGCCAAGCACCAGCATGGAACAGGGAAGACGAGTTGTTTTTGAGTCACTGCTGCTTCCCAGCTCTGGGAAGTCCAGGTTTTTCCACCACTGAGAAACCAGCAAACCCCAGGCATGAATATTCCAAGTGAGGGGAGCCCAGCACGTTGTCTGAACCCATCCCAAACCACAGGGTGCTAACACAGCTGCTGAGACCACCCCACCCCAAGATAATTCATCACGCTCACCAGAAGCTGGAGTCACCAGCAATTTATTCCCCTCCAACACTGACACGTCTGGTAATCACAGCAGCAGGGGAGCAGGTGAAAAAAAACCCAACAACCCACCAGAGAACTGTGAAATCACAGTCGGGTGTAGAAACCTCCAACTGGAGCAGAAAAGATGCAGAGAATAGGAAGTGTTTGCAGGGGGAAAAACCCAGGCCCTTCAAACAAGATTTTAAATCCCAGTGGAAATCCCATTTTAAGACATGTCTGACCCATTAAACCATTCAAGCTGGAAGGAGAAGCTGAACAGGACACCAGTGCCCCTGGATGGGTTTGCCTGGAGAAGCTTTGAAGGCAGAAAGTAAAAAAAATATCTGATTAGGGTGGTTTAAAAGACAGCAAGAAAAGTCCCTTTGGGCTGGAGCTCATCTTCTCACTGAGCTTCATCAAGCTTAAGAACTCCAAGGCACCTGCTCAAAGCAAATTAAAGCAGAAGTGGGGACAGATTCCCTCCCAAAGCACACGCCTGGTCCAGGTGAACCCCGTGGAGATGCCTCCAGTGTGGGTGTGGACCAGCTAGATGCTGCTCCCACTGCTCCCTTCCAGCAGCCTGCACTGGGAGGGCACCACCAGGGCTACAAGGAGCCAGGCCTGAAAGCACAGAGAGTCAAAACTCCAAGAGGATGATCTGAGGATGAAGAAATGGCCCTGAAGGCCAAGGCTGCCTGCAGGGGCCCGATGGCAAAGGCAGCTGTGAGCAGTGATGCTGCTCAAGCAGTGGCCAGGGAGGCCTCCAGGCAACCTTCTGCTTGGCTTGGTCCTGCTCCCAGGCAGAAAGGAGTCATAAATGCATCAGACAAACAAGAAAGAGGGAAAAAAAAGGAAATGGGAAAGGAAGAAGGAAAGGAAGGGAAGAAAGTCACCCTGTTCACTGCAGCTGGGACCTCCCTAGAAGCCACTGAAGTTGTTTCAGGGAAGCTGTGGCTGCCCCATCCCTGGCAGTGTCCAAGGGCAGGTTGGATGGGGCTTGGAGCAACCTGGGCTGGTGGGAGGTGTCCCTGCCCATGCAGGGGGTTGGAACCTGATCATCTTGAAGGTCCCTTCCAACCCAAACCATTCCATGATTCCCAGTCACAGTGCTCAGTGCCCACCCACGGTGGCAGGCTGTGGCACAGGACAACCACAGGTACCTCCCTCGAGACCCTCAACCACAAGGTTTCCCATCTTGCCCTAAGAAGCTATAAAAGACTATTTACAGTAGCACTTCCAAAGCCACTGCCAAGTTAAAAAATCCATACACATTCATTTCCACTCCCATTAAACCACCTGCTGCTCCTCACAACGTTGCTCTGAACGATTCTTTAGGAAGGTTGTAACTTTTTCAGGGGATTCTCTCGGTTTCAGGCTCTTTTTTGGGCTCCCTGATAACAGGGAGGGATTCAGAGCATGATCAGGATCAAGAGACAGAGCTCAGAAAGGGCAATATCACTATATCCTAACTGCAGTGGTGCACCTGGGACAGCAAACACGAGGCAAAGCAGAATGATTTAACCTCAGTTTATTTGTCTTGGGGGAAAACAACCCTCCTCACTGTTGGTAATGTTTAACTCAGAATAAAAAGAAGGTTCAGCACAAGCCAGAAACAAAACTACAAACATGTACCTTGAGAATAGTCTATAAAAATACCCATTTTTTTCTCTTTGATGGATCACTCGTTGCTCTTGACAGCTCCTTTGAAAACCCCCTTTTAAGTACAAGATAAACGTGCTCCAAAATTGGTGAAATATTATATTGAAGTAGGTGTTTGAGTGACACAATGAGCTCTTCTTTAGGATGTCATGGGGAAAATGTGCATGCTGGGCAACTCAGGAGGTATCTCAAACAGGGTCCATGGACAAAACAGAAGACACCACCACGAAGAGAAAAGTTTAGGTTGGACATCAGGAAAAGGTTTTTCACCCAGAGGGTGGTTGAGCACTGGAACAAGCTCCTCAGGGCAGTGGTCACAGCACCAAGCCTGCCTGAGTTCCAGAAGCATTTGGATGATGCTCTGAGGCTCATGGGGTGATTCTTGGGGTGCCCTGCACAGGGACAGGAGTTGGACTTGGTGATCCTGATGGGTCCCTCCCAACTCAGCATGTTCTATGATTCCATGAAAAGCCCTGAGACCCTGCTGTACCTCCTGCTGGCTGTCAAACCAACAGCCCAAATAAGATGGGTATTCAAAATGCAAGCAAGCTTGACCTGAGAAACAGAGCAACAGGTATTTCACAGTTTACAACCAGCATGGACAGGACAAGCAAATCCCCTGATAAATTATCCTTTCAACAAAATGATGGTAAAAGCAAGTAATTTGAAGTCTGTAAATTACTTCTTAAAATCCAGAGAAAGACACAGGCTAGAGCTCACAGACAAGGAAGGCATTAGTTGTCAGATTAAGGTACTAACCATCAACAAGAGCAAATCAGCTTCCTTGGCAATTGTTTTCCCCACAATTATGGTACACAAAGGTTCAGAGAGACATATCCTATCAAGCCATCTCCAACAGAATCATGGATAACAGAAAAAAAAAGGAAAACAAAGGGACTTGCCAGACAGGTCCAGGAGAAAGGGAACATGAAGCTGAAAGGGCCTGGGCAGAGTGGAGATGGGTTTGGGCAGGAACTCAGATGAGATGATGGGAAAAAGATCCTGTTTAGGAGGAAAGATGACCTTATTTCTGTGATTTTGGCAGAGAGACACATTCCCATAGCTACCAGCTCTCCCAGGGCACCTGCTGAGCTGGCAGTGGCAGTGAGCCATGGCATTATCTGACTGGAGGTGTGAGGAGCAGCACGGTCTGGTTGGCTCCATGCGAGCACAGCCCAATGCTCCATTTCCTCCCCCCCTGGCAGGAGGCAGCAGTGCATTATTTAACAGGAAATGATGGCTGTGAAGAGCATATTGTGAAGGTTGCCTACAATAAACAGGCTTCTGAAGCCTGATCCCAAGGGGATCTCTTTCCAAAGGAGAACAGCCTGCACCAACAGCTTGGCAGGGAGAGGACTCCTACCTGACAGGCAGAAAGGACTTCACCTCCTGTCCTAAGTAGGGAAGGAAAGAAGGAATCAAATCCCCATCCCATGCAGGGGGGGATGCAAGTCTGAGCAGCTTTTAGGTCATTCTCCTCACTGGAGACCATTTCATATCTCAGTCCTACGAAAACTTTGGGGGAGAAACACAAATCTCACAGACCCACGTCCTCAGAAGGTGAGTTGGTCGGTCGGCCTCTTTTAAACACGAACATAAACCAGGAAGGAAAACACACCTAGATGTGTTAATTTGGTATCTTCTGCCCCTCACAGGGTAGCCAGAGGTTTCTTTTAAATTCGTGTTTGATTTGTACTATTGGAAACCTGGCACAGAGACACTTCAGACGAGCAAACTATCCATCCCTCACGGTGTCAGGTTTAATCTCGCAACGGAGAAGAGTTACGGGGATAACTCTGGAAAGCAGAGCCATAAAAGTTGTCAGAGAGGTGTTCACAAGGACAGGGTTTTCCTCTCTGCCTCCAAGACTGAGCTATCCCAGTAGGGCTTGTCAAGCAGCTGGGCAAGGCGAGGCAGGGAGCTGCTTCCTTCCACGTCTGCCCGTGTCCCTCTGGGCACCGCTGTCACACGACAGTTTGGGAACAGCAGGGATGTCAGCTCTGCTTTCCTACAAGTCTGCTGCTTTTAAATAAGCAGCTATCAAGGTCCTAGGTACTGCCTGAGGCTGAGATAGTCTTCTGCTGGCATTAATGTTAGTTCTTCTACAAACTAGCAGCAGCCAGCATCCCAAATGGAATAGTCTGTCGCTGTTGACAAGCTGCTACAAAATGCACAACACTCCTAATTCACTGATCTCCTCCTTCAAAACCAGTTCCTGCCACTGGACAGGAACAACATGCTTTCTGATTTATTTGTCATAGAATGCCAGGTTGGAAGGGACCTCAACGGTCATCTTGTCCAACCTTTCTAGATAATTATATAGTTTAAATGAGACAGCCCAGCACCATGTCAGGCTGTCTTAAAATGTCCAATCACAGAATTGTTTTGGTTGGAAAAGACCTTGAAGATCACCCAGCCCAACCCTTCCCCAGCCCTGCCCAGGCCACCCCTGCCCCGTGTCCCTCAGCACCATCTCCAGGGCTTGGAAACCCCTCCAGGGATGGGGACTCCCCCCCTGCCCTGGGCAGCCTGGGCCAGGCCCTGACAACCCTTGCCAGGGAGAAACTGTTCCCAAGCTCCAACCTCAGCCTCCCCTGGCACAACTTGAGGCCGGTTCCTCTGCTCCTGTCACTTGTTCCTGGGGAGCAGAGCCCGACCCCCCTGGCTCCAACCTCCTCTCAGGCAGCTGCAGAGCCAGCATGTCTCCCCTCACCTCCTTGTCTCCAGGCTGGACACCCCCAGCTCCCTCAGCTGCTCCTCCTCACCCTTGTGCTCCAGCCCCTTCCCCAGCTCCCTTGCCCTTCCCTGGACACCCTCCAGCCCCCCCATGTCCTCTGTGTAGTACTTGACTACACATTTCTTGAACACCTCCAGGGATGGTGACTCCACCACCTCCCTGGGCAGCTGTTCCAGGGCCTGACCACTCTTTCACTACAGAAATTCTTCCTAGTATCCACTCTAACCCTCCCCTGGTGCAGCTTCAGGCCATTTCCTCTGGTCCTGTTATTCACTTGGGAGAAGAGCCCAACTCCCACCTCCCTGCAACCTCCTTTCAGGTATCTGTAGGGGACAACGAAGTCTCCCCTCAGCCTCCTCCAAACCAAACATCCCCAGTTCCCTCAGCCAATCTCCACAGGACTTGCTCTCTAGACCCTTCCCCAGCTTGGTAGCTCTTCTCTGGACACACTCCAGCCCTTCAATGTCCTTCTTATAGTGAGGGAACACAGCACTGGAGGTGCAGCCCCACCAGTGCCACACGAAGAGATATTGCCATGTTCTCCTTCTTTGTGCAGTCAGCCCCTCTACCCATCATGACATATTGGTGCAAGCAGTTGTTTGAGTGGTGAGCACTCATGGAACGTCCTTACAGGCACCATAAATCACCTCCTGAGCCATCACTGCCATTTAGCACTGGTTGAGTGGATATTTAAAAAGAAATACAGCACTAATATTCCACAGCAAATGAATTAACTATAATGGTAAAACTCCACGTATTTGAGAATTATGTTGGTCCATAAACTTAGAAAACTGCTGCCCTCTCTCTGAGCCCCATCAAGCCCTAATAGCTTCCACACATAACAAACTGATGTGACAGGAGCTCTGTCCCACCAGGCCATAATTCATTAGTTGTAGGAAACAATATCTGCATCTCCCACAAAGGTTCATCTCCCACATGAACACAAATTATTAACATCTCTTGATTTCCCAGGACTTGGTTTGCAGAAGAACATGGGTCCTTCAGGAACCTGATGCAGAACATCATGAGTCCTTCAGGAACCTGATGCAGAACAACATCCATGGGTCCTTCAGGAACCTGATGCAGAACAACATCCATGGGTCCTTCAGGAACCTGATGCAGAACATTCATGGGTCCTTCAGGAACCTGATGCAGAACAACATCCATGGGTCCTTCAGGAACCTGATGCAGAACATTCTTGGGTCCTTCAGGAACCTGATGCAGAACAACATCCATGGGTCCTTCAGGAACCTGATGCAGAACAACATCCATGGGTCCTTCAGGAACCTGATGCAGAACAACATCCATGGGTCCTTCAGGAACCCGATGCAGAACATTCATGGGTCCTTCAGGAACCTGATGCAGAACAACATCCATGGGTCCTTCAGGAACCTGATGCAGAACATTCATGGGTCCTTCAGGAACCTGATGCAGAACAACATCCATGGGTCCTTCAGGAACCTGATGCAGAACATTCATGGGTCCTTCAGGAACCTGATGCAGAACAACATCCATGGGTCCTTCAGGAACCTGATGCAGAACAACATCCATGGGTCCTTCAGGAACCTGATGCAGAACAACATCCATGGGTCCTTCAGGAACCTGATGCAGAACATTCATGGGTCCTTCAGGAACCTGATGCAGAACAACATCCATGGGTCCTTCAGGAACCTGATGCAGAACAACATCCATGGGTCCTTCAGGAACCTGATGCAGAACATTCATGGGTCCTTCAGGAACCTGATGCAGAACATCATGAGTCCTTCAGGAACCTGATGCAGAACAACATCCATGGGCCCTTCAGGAACCTGATGCAGAACATCCACACCAACCTCTGCTTTTCACTGGTTTTAGGTTTTTTGGGGGGGCAGAGGTTGGGGCTTTTTTAGCAAAACGTTTCTCACCTTATGAAAATCAATGGCCCAGCATAAACGTGAAGCCACTTGGCATGTAAGAACATGCTTTGCACACCAGTGAAATGAGGTCAAGAGCCTGAGACACATCAGGCTGGCACGATGATATCAGCAGACTTGGGCTGAATAAGGTCAGACATGATATAAAACTGGACAATGCCCTCAGGAAGCAGCAGATGGTGTGGAAAGAGGAGAAAGGAGGGTGATGGTGTTTTGCATTCCTCCTTTGTGACCACCAAGGTTGTCCCTCCACCAGCAGCAACACATGGATGAGCTCTGCACACCCTGGCTGGAGGAGCCCAGAGCCTTTTCACAGGTGCCAGCAGATGGCTTGAAAGCCAGGATTCATTTGGATAATAATTACAATCTGTCTTCCTAACCTCTCCCCACTGATTCATTTAATGAATTGTTCTTCATGACCCTTGCTGAACTCCCTGCTGAACAGCTCTGTCTCCAGCCCAGCAGCACCTGCAGCTCCAGGACTGACAATGGCAATTTTGGGTATGGCCCTGCCAAAAATACCTCGAGAGCCACAGGAGCTCATGGATCCCCCCAGCACCCATGCACAGGAAGATCCTCATGCAGGGACTATGGAGTCTTAGCAAAGAGGGTGGACAAAACCTTTGGACTTGAAATGTCAGGGCTAAGGAAGGATCTCATGTACCAAAAGATGCTGAATGACCATCTTCAGAATTCCCAACCCATCAAGGAGCAATCCAAACAAAGGAGGGATGGGGAAACCCTCGTGAGCTGGTCCATCCTGGTCATCTAGGGTGAAAGTGGCTGGAGATTCCTCAGCCATGGCCTTCAGCCCCTCTGCAACCCTCTGAGATAGGGAGAACCTGCAAGACAGGTCCTCCCCAGCCAACAGCAGAGTGTTTGCTCCTCACTGTAAGATTGTTCTTATGCCTGGAGATGTGTAGGCCCTTCTCTGCCTAGAAAGCCCAGCCCTCCTGCAGAGCCAGCACAGGAAGGAGGAAAAGGGCAAACAGCTCCAAATACTCCCAGTGGGACAACTTCATCTCCTGCCTTTTCTGAAGGAAAAGCAGCAACTGCTCCCTCGTCCCCACGCAGAGGAGATAAGTACTAAATGTTGTACTGAAAACAGCATTTCTCTGTAACCAGTGAAGCTGAAAACCCTGGGAGGCTTTTACTGCTTGAGTGTTACAACTTCTGCCTGAAGTGAACTATTTGGGGCACAAGAAAAAGCTGACTGACCATCTTCAGAACTCCCAAACCACCAAGCAGCATCCTGAAACCAAAGGAGAGGATGGGGAAACCCTCATGAGCTGGTCTGTCCTGCTCATCCAGCCCAGCCCCACCTAACCAAGGGCTCACGGGGGGGGGGTGGTCAGGACCAGCCTGGCCACCACGACCAGTGTGACCAGCCACAGGTGTATGGTTGGGTGATGGTTTTATTCCCCTTGCACACCAAGGGATTTGCACTGCAGGCTTTTGCTGAGACATCACCAAGTCATAATTCAGAGCAGAACCATTCAGGCTCTTAAATTCTCTCTACAGTCAATTGAAGAAGATACTTCCATAATGCACTTCTGGGCACTTGAGTTAGAAGTGCTCAAAATTGAGCACCAAGCTCTCTCTTGGACTTCCTTGTGCTGGCTACATCGTTTGGAAGAGGGCACTTTGGAGAGGCTGCATGCATGGTGACCTTATTCTTGCACCCGTTGGCTGCACACAGACCTCCCAGCAATGCCTCAGTGCTCTCCAGTGCAGGAAATCCCAGGAAGCAAAGATGTTCTCCATGGATTGTGCCCACGGAGCAATTTCCCACCACTGGTGCCTGCACAGCCCTGCCCCATCCCCCATCCATGTGCATCAGCGTGTGCTGAACCTCTCATCTCCAGGACTCCCTTTGGGTGTGTGGAGCAGGCAGGACAGGCAGCTGTCATGTTTCTCACCTCCTGTGAGGAACACCCAGCCTGCAGGCAGGTGAAATGGGAATATGGGCAGTGTCTGACTCCAGAGGAGCACGTGAGGACACCTGCATTCATGCCTGCCAGGTGCTGGGAGGTGACAGCAACCTGAGGAGCTCAGACATCAAGACCATAGTGACACCACCTCGTGCTGCAGGCAGGCAGAGGGAGCTCCCTGCGGATGGAGTGAGCTGGAGAAGGCCTCTCAGGAGGTAAAATGACTGTCACTCTCCACACCCCATCTACGTAACCACTGACTCATAGGGCCAGATGATCTCCAAGCATGGGCTCACCAAGGGTGGCAGCATCACAGAATCATGGAATGGTTGGGGTTGGAAAGGACCTTTAAAGATCATCCAGTTCCAAACCCCCTGCATGGGCAGGGACACCTCCCACCAGCCCAGGTTGCTCCAAGCCCCATCCAACCTGCCCTTCAACACTGCCAGGGATGGGGCAGCCACAGCTTCCCTGGGCACCCTGGGCCAGGCTCTCACCACCTTCACAGCAAAGAATTTCTTCCTGATCTCTCACCTCAGTCTCCCTCTTCCAGTTTTAATCAATTCCTCCTTGTCCTCTTGCTACAAGCCCTTCTCCAAAGTCCCTCCCCAGCTTTTTTGTGGGCCCTTTCAGGTACTTCACTTGCTGATTCCTGGGTCAGTTGGTACCAGGAGGCCGAGGAAAAAATGAATGCTTGGAAAAGGGGCAGATTTGATCTCAAAATCCATGAGAGGCAGTAAAACAGGCACGGAATGTTGGCATCTTTATAGTCCCTTCTCAGAGTGGAGCAGAGCTGGGGGAGCATGAGGGATGCTTCACCCCAGCCCTGACAAAGGCAACAGGCAGCAAGATCTCCAGCCAGGACAGCCACAGGGAGAGATGATGCTCTCAGCAAATCCACTTCACTCCCACTGGGTTAATAAACATCATCCCTGAGAACTTTTTATGTGGGATTGAAGCAGATTTGGAGGACAGAGTATTTGTACTCCTCTCATCAGGCCAAGCTCTGCTGCTCACAACAAACATACAAGGAGCACGTTCAATGTCAGACACCTCTTTGGAGACAGCCCCACAGAAGTTGTGTGAAAAGGACTGGAATCTTTTCCCGGGGAAAAGAAAAGGAAAAAAAAGAAAATAAAATAATACAGCAATGAAATTATTTTACATTCTGTGTTTCCAAACCTCACACAAGCACCTGAGCCACAGTCTCTGCAGTGCAGACACTCTGGAAACATCCTTTGGCAAAAGCATTAACCCCAGTTAGCCTCTTCATTTCAATTACTGCTGAAGTAGTCGATTCAGGGAGAGATTTTATAGCCACTATTTATTATTTGTCCAGCCCCAGCTCTGAGCAGCTCCTTGCCCTCCCAGCAGGAGGTGGGACACACAGCCCCACGGTGCAGAGCTGCTGATCTGAGTTATGGGGAGTTTTAGGAGCTGCCCCTGAACAACTCGACTGAAGCCCCAGCAGCAGACACAGGCAGTGAAACCCCAGCTCTTCCCACGAGGTGGGGAGTGTCCAAGGATTTGCTGAGCAGCAGCAACTTGATATTTAGTGCAAGATGTGAAGCACCAGCCAGGCACGAGCATCTCCTCCGTGACTGCATCCCTCTTCCAGGGCTGGGGCAGTCATGCTCATCACTGAAGATGGATGAAAGCCCAGTTAGTCCAAAGGCAGGATTTTTTTTTTGACCCTTAACAGCTTATTCAACTCCAAACCCTTCCAAGAGCTCCTGGTCACTTCAGGTTAATGATAACAACACCTGTGATCCCGCAGGGAGCGGCGCTGCCCCAGGACTGGGACATTTTGCTTGGGAAGTGTAAACATGAGGTGCAGCAGGACAAGGGGAGGACAAGGAGATGCTTCACTACAGCAAAGAAACATTGGACCAGGACAGAAGAGAGTGGGGCAGCTCACCTGCACTCCTCCTTAAAAACAACACTCAAGATATTTTTGGTGGAGACCCCCCAAAGAGTCCACCTATGGTCTAGTCTATTTACTCACTGCCAAAGGGCTCAGGTGTCCACTGGCTCCTTCTTTACACTTTCACAGCACATTTCATACTTAAAGGGGACTCCAAGCTCTTTATGGACAAACACAGTTTCCTTGACCATCCCAGATGATTTTTTTTTTTCCATTTAAATATATATCATGGAATGGTTTGCGTTGAAAGGGACTTCAAAGCTCATCTAGATCCAACCCCCTGCATGGGCAGGGACACCTCCCACCAGCCCAGGCTGCTCCAAGCCCCATCCAACCTGCCCTTCAACACTGCCAGGGATGGGGCAGCCACAGCTTCCCTGGGCAACCTGGGCCAGGCTCTCACCACCCTCACAGGGAAGAGTATCTATATCCCAGCTATGCTGCTGATGAGACACAGACCTGAGATCCTGAACTAGAGACAACCCCCAAGCTGTGGGAGGTAAGAAAAACGTGCAATTGGACTTTTGCTTGTCCCACCCCAGCCCTTGGCTCTCTGGAGCATCCTCAAGCCAGAGCTCTGGCACCTGGAGCTGAGCACACGTGAGAAGGGAGCCAACATGACCCATTCCAGTGCTCGTAGTTGCTTCTAGCTCATAATAACCTCAGAATCTATTCATAACCCAGGCTCGGAAATGAGTTTGTTCAGCACACACAGCACGGTTTTAAAGTAGAAAAATATCCTTTTAATTAGCTTGCCAAGTATATCTGTATATTTCTGTGTACATATATATTTCCACCAGAACTTGCCAGCCCCTGAAATGCTGCCTCTTCCAGCTTCAAGGTGGAGATGAGGGTCTCACCCTCCCTGCAAAGACCCTTTTGGCACCAAGTGCCAAATCCTTGGCCCAGTTACCCATCCCCAGTCCAAATTACACTGTTTGGTTTCCAAGCACCTATGGAAGAGCTTCTCTTTCTACTACCAGGGCAGAAACACTTTGCCTCTGGCCAACCCTATGCAGGGAAGGACTGGAATGGGTCACACCAAACCCACCACCCTGCTGTAAACACCATCAGCTGCTGCTGCAGAAACAGGGGGAGGCAATAGTGTAACGTTTTGAGAACCTGTACTCAAAATAAAGACATATTTTTACTTCCCAGCACCACCTGGGAGGTGCTGGACAGCACTGGCTTTGCCCTCCCTCCCATTTACTGCCCTCTAAGTTCACAGCTCAGCAACCAAAGTTGCACCAAAGAAGCCCAGATGCCACCAGTGGTGGGAACATCCTCTGCTCCAAATGCAAATGACCCTAAAAACACAGTGCAAGGGCTTCCAAAACCAACAACATACAATGTCTCTTCTTTCTTTTTCTTCAAAACTTCAGGCAAGCATCACGCATCACTCCCTGCCCTCCTAACTAATAAAAGAACCAGAACAACAACTTTCTCAAGCAGAAAACACCCACTATAAACAAATCCCAGGACCAAAATCCCTGAAGCCTCAGCACGTGCCCTCCAGTCAGGCCCTGGAATCACAGACATCACAACTCCCTGAGCAACTTTCCCCTGGTCTCATTTTGTGGCTCACTCCCCAGGAATAAGCCTCCAGTCAGCAGGAATAAAACTCAACTCTAAAAATGGAAAAAACCAGCTGTTGAGAAATGTAAAGGCTTTCTTTTGTAATTAATTTGACACCAGCTCCTAAAAGGCTCTGCTCTCCAGCACTCTGGCCGAGCAGCTCGCTGAGTAAAGGTTTTCCTCCTCTCCATTTCAAGGAATTTATGGGATGCAATTTCTATTCCTGATGATATCCTGCACCTCCAGCTCATCAGCACACACAGCTCTATTTGCTTAGCAACACTGATAAGGAAGACTGTTTCAGAAATTCCTTCAAGTGGACTTTTAGAGGTATTTTGACAGCAAACCAAGGGATTTTAAATTGAGCTGCTCAATCCCTACGTGTGATCTCCCAAGAGCTCGTGCCCCCACAGGCAGGTGAGGGGCTGGGACCTGCAGCATGGGGATGCTGGGTTGGGTGGGTGGGGATGCTGAGGGTCAGGGTGCTGCAGGGATGAGGGTGCTTGGGTTGGGGATGCAAAGCTGCCAGAGTAAGGGACCTGCCTGCCCAAGGATCATAGAATGATAGAACATGCTGAGTTGGGAGGGACCCATCAGGATCATCGAGTCCAACTCCTGTCCCTGTGCAGGGCACCCCAAGAATCACCCCATGAGCCTCAGAGCATCATCCAAATGCTTCTTGAACTCAGGCAGGCTTGGTGCTGTGACCACTGCCCTGGGGAGCTGGTTCCAGTGCTCAACCACCCTCTGGGTGAAAAACCTTCTCCTGATATCCAACCTAAACCTCCCCTGATTCACTTTCCTGCCATTTCCCCCAGTCCTGTGGTCACAGGAATGAAGAGATCAGGACCTGCTCCATCTCTTCCCCAGCCAAAACAGGCTGTGATTGAAACAAGGGCCCCAAGGGATATAGGGACTGGAAGGTGTCCCTGCCCATGGCAGGGGGTTGGAACTAGATCATCTTTAAGGTCCCTTGCAACTCAAACCTTTCTATGATTGTATGAAGTCAAGAGCTGTTGCATCACCCAAATGTCAGGCTGACTGATGAAATCATAGATGGAGAATTAACCCCCAGCAGACTCTGAAAATGCAACGGCAAGAGAAAAGCTTTTAGGAACATCCCACAAAGCAAACCCCAGAAAGGCTCTGGGAAAACGTGGCCTGTCCCACCAGCCCAGGGAAAACAAGAGGAAAGCAAAAAAAATAAGCATCACCAAAGTGGCTAAATCCAGGAACCTCCAAGCCCAAAACCTTCCCTTGGGTGCTCTGGCAGAGGGGGCTGGACATTTCTTGCTGGAGCTTTTACCACCAATGACACCTCTTTTCCTCCCCAAACCATTTGTTATTATAACTCCATATATTCACAGTTACCTGCAGGGCCTCCTGACACCCCAAGGAAGTTTGAGCCTCACCAGGGAAGAACGTGACAGCTTCACCAGGGCTCTGCACTTTTCATACAGCCAGTTTTTCCTCTTCCCCCCCCCCAATTTGTTACCCTGCAGCTGCCCTGAGCCATCCCCTCAGCCGTGGGCAAGTGGACGTGGTCTCACTGCCACCAGCCTTGGCAATGAAATGAAAAACACAGAGGAATTTTGGGCAGCTCTCTGCACGTCTCCTTGGTGACGTAATCATGGAATCATAATAGGGGTTGGAAGGAACATCTGAAGATCAAGTCCAGCCCCCCTGCTGCAGCAGGAAGATCTGGGGCAGGTCACACAGGAACGTGTCCAGATGGGCCTTGAAAGTCTCTAGAGAAAGAGACTCCACAGCCTCTCTGGGCAGCCTGTCCCAGGGCTCTGTCACCCTCAGGAAAGAAGTTTCTCCTCATGTTGAGGTGGAACTTCCCGTGTTGTCACTTGGTGCCGTTTCCCCTCGTCCTGTCACAGGCACCACTGAGCAGAGACTGGCCCATTCTTGACACCCCCCTTCAGATATTGATAGACATTACTAAGGTCCCCCCTCAGTCTTCTCAAGACTAATCAGCCCCAGGTCTCTCAGCCTTTCCATAACATCCATGACAGATGTTCCGGTCCCTTCCTCATCCTCGTAACCTCCGTTGGAGAGAGAGAGGGAGGGAGTCCCAGCACCCACCCTGGGCAGGAAGAGAGAGCTTCTGACTTCTAAAAAGCATCACTGGATCCTGGAAAGCCTCATACATCCTGTCAAGGGCTTTGGCAGCTACTTGTTCCCAACCAAGTCAGCTATTCAGAGTCAGACTTGGAGATATTATCGGTCTGAACAAACTTACTGGATCACAGCAGCTTTCACAGCTGACCTGGCTGAGACACCAAGTCAATACAGAAAGCAGTGAAGGGAGTCAGGGAGTGAAAAAAATAATGAATAGGGGAGAGCAGGGAGGGTTTCATTGCACAGAGATTGCCCTTCATTGATGGAAAAGGCTTTTCCCTCTCTTAGCTGTGGCTGCCAGAAGGGAAAACAGCAGCTAGTCCTGGAAGAGCATTTTGTGATGTCTTCCCTGTGACCACTTGCCCTATTTCTGCCTTCACCCTCTGTTGAGGATAATCCCTTTCTCCACGCTCAGATCCACACCAGTAAGAAACAAAGGCTCAAACTGACCCTCTTATGAGACTGATGCTCCAACGGGAGCTGGATACAAATTCTGGGAGCAGGGAGTGTCCCTGGTGCTGCTCCAGCACCGTGTCTGAGGCTGGGCTTGGAGCCAGGGCTTCATGAAGCAAAAATCATCCAGTGCTGCAGCTCCAAACCTGGTCCCCACTGTGTTTTCCATCACAAATAACCCCCACTCCCAGGCTGTGTTTCAACAAGAAGGAACACACCATCACCCTCTGTGCCCCGGGGCACTGCAAACACCGAGTGTCTCAGGGGAGTAGGTGCTCCTCAGGCTCCTCAATTTTCCTGGATTTCAGCAACTTAGCAGGTCTTGGCCAACTTCCCTCCTACCCTCTGAGAAGAAGCTTAGCTCCTACACCAGTTAGGTGCTCTCAGGTGATAAACTTCTCCCTATGTAATACAGGTGTACAGACCAAGCCAGTTCTGGGAATCATTTGCCAAGGTGTGAAATAGCTGACATACCACCAAGGAGGGAAAGAACCAGCTCCAGGGACTGGAGAGCAAGTGTTTCCTTCACCTACAGCAATATCATGGAATGGTTTGGGTTGGAAGGACCTTAAAGATCATCCAGTCCCACCCCCTGCATGGGCAGGGACACCTCCCACCAGCCCAGGCTGCTCCAAGCCCCATCCAACCTGCCCTTCAACACTGCCAGGGATGGGGCAGCCACAGCTTCCCTGGGCAGCCTGGGCCAGGCTCTCACCACCCCCACACTCAAGAACTTCCACCTCATGTCCAACCCAAATCTTCCCTTTTCCAGTTTTAATCCATCCCCCCATTCCCCAGAACCACAGACTGGTTTAGGATAGAAGGGACCTTTACAGGTCATCTAGTCCAACCCCCTGCAGTGAGCAGGGACATCTTCACCTAGACCAGGTTGCTCACAGCCTCATCCAACCTGGCCTTGAATGTTTCCAGGAATGAGGCATCTCACCCTTCTCTGGGCAACCTGGGCCAGTGTTTCACCACTCACTGATCTCAGGCTGAAAAGCCTGAGCTCCCTAATGCCCATGTCCCTGGGGCAGCAGGTAGCTTGGTAACTTACCTCTCCTCTCCCTCCCTGTCCTTGTCCAACGTCCCTCCCCAGCTTGCCTGGAGCCCCTGGAAGGCTATTATGAGGTCACCCTGGAACGTGAGCCAAAAGCAACTTAACAGAAATGGATCTGCAGAAATTAAACCAAAACGGGCCCTGCCCTCACTGTCCAACCCACAAGGAAATGCCCCGTGTCCCTCCCAGCAGGGACTGGCAATTATTAGTCAATTAAAAGCAAAGCAGCACTAGGTCAGAGCACCCATAGCTGTCTGAAATGCTAAAAGCTTCTGTACAGCAACATAATAACTCGGGTCATTTTTCTCTCCACACCTTATAATTTTGTTAGTCATCACATCAGGTTATTTCCCTTTGCTCCTGGGCTACTTGGCTGCCCTGCAAAGATGTTTTATTCGTGAGGTATTTTACTACCAGCAAAGCAGGGACTGGCAGCTCAGGAGTTTGTTGTCATCAACAGAAGGATGGAGCTGGTTTGCAAGCAAACTACAAAGTGCAGAGGCAACCAGCTGACCCCACACGTGCAAACCTGAGCTGGGTAATGAGCAGAACTACACAAACTCCCATCCCCTCAACAGGCTCCTGACTGGGGTGAGCTGTGGCCAAATCCACAAAGAGCTGAAATTTATCATCTGTGGAAATACCATATCTGGGGTGCAACAGTGCTCCCAAAGGGGGATTTGAGGAGCAGAAAAGCCTTGCTTGCACCCTAATGAATCACATATTATAGCTCTGTTATATCTATCTATTGTTATAGAATCACAGACTGGTCTGGGTGGGAAGGGACCCTAAAGATCATCTAGATCCAGCTCCCTGCATGGGCAGGGACACCTCCCACCAGCCCAGGCTGCTCCAAGCCCCATCCAACCTGCCCTTCAACACTGCCAGGGATGGGGCAGCCACAGCTTCCCTGGGCAACCTGGGCCAGGCTCTCCCCACCCTCACAGGGAAGAATTTCCTCCTCATGGCTCACCTGAATCTCAGGAGGCTTAGGGGGCTTTTCCAACCTTAGTGATTCCATCATTCTATGAATCCAACTGACACGAAGACACTTGACATGACCCTCACACATCCAGACACAAACCTGCCATCCATCTTCTTGCTCTGCCACAGACTCCCCACAGGACCTTGGTCATGTCACTTGCCTGATGGGGTCCCCACCACACCACTGAAGCCCCCAAGAGCACCCACGTGTCTCTTGCTCTCCTGCTGCAACTCAGCACATCCTATTCCCATCTGCCTGGACATCTGCAGAACAAAGTTCTAATCCCAAATCCCTTTTGAATACATTCTATAAATAAATCAGCTATAAGCACTGACCAAATCTGTTCCCACCCATCAGTTGTTTGTGGTGCTCACTGCAGTAGAGCCCTTTGTATCACACCCTGCCAGAAGCTGGGGAGGTATCAGCCCACAACAGCCAGACAAGCTTCATAAATAATAAATCCAGACCTCTCCTCCCTGAGGGAAAGGGACTGTGTGGCAGGGGGGGGTTAAAAAATTATTATTAGTAGTAGTCCCATCTAAAAAATTAGAGGGGACCACAGGCAGCTTGCAAGGAAGGTCATGGCTGCATCCCCTCAAGGTCCTTCTGCAGGTGTTTAAAAGGAAACAGGTTCTCAGCTCAAAACTGGAGTTGGTAGGTGTTATATGAACAATAAGGAAAAGCTCCAACTCCCTAAAGCCAAAATTGAGCTGGAAATAATGAGAAAATTAGAAGTGAGAGAGATCACGACGTGACTTGGGGATGGGGGAGTCGGGCTTAAAGAGACTGATGGATGGAGTCAGGTACAGCACAGCTCAGCTGCCCCAACGTTTTAATCCCACCCCAGGATTAGCAGCTGGTGACAGTGTCAGAGCTGGGAAAGAAAAAAGCAGCTTTTATGCTCAAGTCTTTGTCAAATCCTCCCAAAATCTGCCTTAACTGCCCTGGCCACAGTGGCTCTGGGCAGCACTTGCTTTATCCCAGGACTCAGCACAGCCCTGCCTGGATGCTGCATCTGTCAGACAAACAGCAAAGGGAATTTAAAATGGGTTGATGAAGTGCATTAACCTCAGAGTGAACCAGCCCTTCAGTCCAGCCATGGCCAGACTTGGCTTGGAATTTTTAACTAAATAAGGTCAAAGTGCCTAGTTCTGGAGAATCATCTCACTGAGAGCTTTAATGTGCTCTAATGAGCTTCTCTGAATCCCAACATAATTGGCCACTTGCAGCATAAACTAAAACATTGAAATCATAATAAAGCATGAAATTGGCCTGTGGATGGGGAGAGAATATGGTGCAAAAATGAAGCTTATTATTATTATTATCTTGAGTTGTCAACAATGAACTAGCCAGTACAAGGGGTTGAGTGCTCTGGGCATGAGTCCCTGATCTCCTCCTCCAACCAGGTCAGTGCAACACATGGGCTCTGAGACATCACTGCATTTAATCTCCAGTTTCAAAACAGTAACAGGGAAAGCACAGAGAAATCACAGAATCATTCAGGTTGGAAGGGACCTTAAAGATCATCCATCTCCAACCCCCCTGCCATGAGCAGGGACACCTCCCACCAAACCAGACTGCACAAAACCTCCCCCAACCTGGCCTTAAAAACCTCCAGGGATGGGGCATCAACAACCTCCCTGAGGAACCCAGGGAGATGCAGCTACCCTGCTAAGAGATGGGAATCCAGGAAGGCAGGGAGAAGAAACATCTCAGGGCAGCATCCCCCAGCCCAGCTGGACCTGCTCCATTGTGCGTGGGAGATGGATGGGAAACCACTGGGAAAAGTGGCTGCTCTTAATAGCTTTTCCAGCAGGAAAACAAGCTGGCCAAGCACCCAGGCCTATAAAAGGCAGCTCTAACATTTAATCAAGCCCAATTACTACACAGGTTTCAAAAGGAGGTTTTCTGTGCATCTTTCTTCACACACTGTAAGGCCAGAGCCACTTTGCGAGCCGACCTGCAGATAAACCCAGCCAAATGTGATCCCAATTAAACGAGGCTCAAAAAGGGCTCATGCAAAGGACCTGCAGGCAGAGAGGGCTGTTTACCAGGGGGCTGCAGGCTTTTCATTACCTGCTCCCAGCAGGAAAGCCTAGGACTGGATCTGGACCAGGTTAATAAGGAGGATGGTGTGACGGGCACACGTGCTTTGCTCTTCGTCACCCCCAGCCAAGGGCACTGGCCATAAATTGGGTAACAAATTGGCTGATGAGAGGGAGGTGGGAGGTCACCCTGAGCAGACGTGGGTCAGTGAGGCCCTGTGAGCTGTTGGCTTTGCTTATTAACAACCAGGCTAAGTCTGTCGAGAGGAAATATTAATATCACCAGTGCTGCAGGTTGGCTTTGGGATGATTGAAAGCCACAAGACGAGCAGGCATGGATGGAAAGGGGGGGGGAAAAAAAAAGGTGACATTTTTTGCAGTAAGTCAAGAAAGATGCATTTGGAGGGGGGAGGAAATAAAAACACCACCAAAACACAGCAGGTGAAGAACAGCCTCCCCCACAAGTGGGTAGTGAGGGGAGGAGAGGACTGGGAGCACCTGGGGATACAGGATTTGGCTCCTGAGGATTGTAGCTGTCATGGCAAGATGGAGGAGAAAACCACT
Organism: Apus apus; assembly: GCF_020740795.1. Taxonomy (NCBI): domain Eukaryota; kingdom Metazoa; phylum Chordata; class Aves; order Apodiformes; family Apodidae; genus Apus; species Apus apus. Next base: position 4,510,757 of record NC_067306.1, on the reverse strand, counting down.
GGACACACATCAGGCCACCTCAGGCTGAAGGAAAGGACTAGTTTTCCTCCTATTTTCTCATTCTTCAAACAACCTGGACCCTACAGCCACCCAGGGTGTTTTGGAGCCAACACCCCAATGTCCCCTGGGGTCTCCAGAGGCAGCAATAAAGTCCCTGGAGGAGTTCAGGGCTGCAGGAGGGTCTGAGGCAGCTGGATGACAGAATCACAGAATGGAAGGGACCTTTAAAGGTCACCTAGTCCAGCCCTCTGAATCTGAGAGCAAAGAGGGAGCTGTCACACGGCAGCTGAAAGTAGGTCTGAGCCCCACCAGGGCTCACTCCTTGCCTTCACAGGCACCCAGCACTCACCCACCTCCCCAAGGCTTCCAGGTACCCAACATCACCTCAGACAATCAGGTTTCAATATTAAAATCTTTTTGTCATTATCAGGTGTAAGGAGCTGATGGCACACACAGCGACACAAACAGAGCCCAGCAGGACAGACCTCTGCTCTGGAGCTTCCTGGCAGGATCATCTCCCATCTGAAACAGCTTATTCAGTGCCTTTCTTAACAAATATATGCTGGTGCTTTGTGCTGGCAGGCTGCTCACATGGCTCTGCAAGGGGCTTGCTCATTTCAGAGACCATATCTACCTTGTACATCGTGCATTTTATTCCAAAGACACTGATCCTGCCAGTGACATTTCTGGACAAACCACAGCTCTGGTAACAGGCCAGTGAAACCCCCGTGACTGATGCTCTTCCCTTTGCCTTCCAAGCTGAGCACGAAATCCTGGTACAGCTAAAGGTAAATAACACACTTTGATGGGTTTTGTGGGCAAACAAACAAATCATCTGATGGCTTCTATTCCTGGGTGTCTGCTTTGCTCCTCGCACCGAGAGCAGAGCTCCAGCAGCACCCTCATTCATCAACTTTTAATTGAAAGCAGACAAAAAACCCTGGCTCCTAAGGAGGGGGTGAGGGAGCCTGGCAGGGATGCACACTGCTGACCACCCCCTGGGAACTGGAAGGGTGGATTTCAGTTGAAGAAGGAAGCAGAATGCCCTGTCAGCTCTATATTAGAACTTGGCTGCTGCCAAAGCTGAGGAGTTAATCACAGATTCCCTCAGGGTTTGTCTCACAAAGGATTCACCTTCATAGCATGAACACTTTGGGCTTTGGTGGCCATTTCAATTCAACAAGAAAGCATCATGGAGGGACCAAAGGCAGCAAGCCAGGCAGATAACCAAATATACCTACAATATTTTCAAGGCCATGCAACAAATAGATACAGAGAGCAGGTTTGCCTGCAGCTCCAAAAAACCTACTTATTGCCTGAGGCTGAGTCTGTCTGTGCCAACACAGAGCCCCTTTGCCCCAGAAGGTTTCTTCTCCAGACCCTTTACAGCTCAGCAAAGCCATTCCAGGCAGGAAGGTGACTTCAAGTGTGTTGGCTGTAAATGCTGGGGGTGTTTTGGAGGGAGCCAGGTCTGCCCCCCATGCCATCCAGGACTGCATCTCCCTTCTGTAGAGCATTATGGTAATTCCTGCAGCAAACCCTCCTTTAACTCAGGCAAGCACAAGCAACTCAAATTCCCCCTTTTTCATTGTAGTAACATCTCTGGTTTTGATGAGTCTCCCACACTTTGAAGCAGAGTCCCATTTTCTGCCATGACCCCCTTTTCTTTTTTATTCTGAAAAATGAGGGTGAAAAATAGAAATCAAAGTGAGCTGCAGAAGAAGGAGAAAGAGCATCCCAGCATGGACTTCAACCCCTTCCCAAAACTTGCTGCTGTACACATTTTAAAGCAGTCCAGACAGACATATAAAGACATGTTTATCAAGGTTAATTAATTAAAAAGCATAAGGATTCACAGAATTGTTGGATGGTTTGGGTTAGATTGGACCTTAAAGATCATCTGGATCCAAACCCCTGCATGGGCAGGGACACCTCCCACCAGCCCAGGCTGCTCCAAGCCCCATCCAACCTGCCCTTCAACACTGCCAGGGATGGGGCAGCCACAGCTTCCCTGGGCAACCTGGGCCAGGCTCTCACCACCCTCACAGCAAAGAATTTCCTCCTCATGTCCAACCTCAATCTCCCTCTTCCAGTTTTCATCCATTCCCCTTGTCCTGAAGGCCCAAGCACCAGCATGAAACACTTGTACAGTCTTTGGGGGTATCAGAGCCTGCATTTCCCAGGCAAGTTGATGCTGGGATTATAAAACGAAGCCTTGAATGTTCTCTCCATTGCCCAAAGCACTGAAGAATGTCATTTTTGTTTAGGGCTGCCATTAACGTTCTGTCTTCTGACCAGCACTTTGCAGCTTTAACTGTAACTTAATTATCACTGGTAGGAACATGAAGCTGATATTAAAAAGGCTAACAAATCATTATTAGCTATTGTGAAATCCAGCCCAATCACCTCATTCAAGAAGTACCACCTGAAAATTACTGCTAAATATATATAGATATATTTCTTATTTAGTATATTATTTCATGTAGGAAGGTGAAGAAAGCCTTGTTGGTGACCACAGCTAGGGAGGCTGGATGGGGAACCTGTGATTAATTGAACCGTTGAGCCACGTCCGTGCTTTGGTTGTCTCTTCTAAGTGCTTATGATTACATGATACACAAGGAAATGGAAATTAATAAGTCTAAGCTAACCCACACAAACACTCTGGAAAGGATGTGCTGCAGCACAGCCTGTCTGCTGTGACAAAGCCCCTCAAATAGAATGTTTTCTTCCTGTTGTTCAACACGATTAAGTGGGAAATGACCCTCCCAGCAAACGCAGCTCAACGCGCCGACACCGGCGCGTGCTGCTCGCTGTGCCCTGACCCAGCACCCAGCACCTCCACCCCCTCAAAGAGCAAACCAGCTCCTGTGGGAGGTTATTGTAGCTGAGCACAGCCAGAAACCTGCAGCAGGATTCCCAAAATCCCATTTCAGATCGTGCCCTGGATGGGGCCCAGCCCTTTACTGCTCCGATGGAGACCACGTCCACGACATCCACGTCACTAGACCCTCAAATGCCACCAAAAGACACAACAAGCCTGTGTTCCCCTCCTCACCTGTGCCCCCATGAGGTTTCTCCCTGCAGCCCCATCACTCCCCTGCCATGCCCAGACCCTCTCACCAGCCTCACACTCCACATCTCGTTGCCCCACTGATGCCAATAACACAGTCTATGACTAAAAAACTCCTCCCTGTGCTCACATGGTGATTTTTCTCTGCTTCAATCTTTCCCCCAATTATTTATTTATTTGTTTGATATTTTTCCCCCCCTACAAATGCACAACTCCCTCCACTTTCATCCTGAGGGATTTTCAGCCCTCTTCTCCTGGGCTTAATGCACCAGCCCAAAAGCCAAGTGCTCCATCACTCTTGTTCCAGGCACCGAGAGCAACCCACCATCCCTACCGCAGCACCCAAAACTGGAAAGGACTTTCCAGAAGAGCCAGAAATGACAGAAATTAATTTGCCTCTAATAATTCACACTTTTTATTCTCTACAGCAATTTACAGCCTCCTCAGGCACCCACCTGGAGAGTTTAAATTAACTCACTAAACAGGCAGAAAAGAAAGGCGATGAAAAACATTCGTCCCTTCCAAGAGGCAGCTCAGACCTTCTGAACCAAAGCACAATGGCAGGTGAGGGAGAGGAAACCAGGAATTGCTCAATGAAGAGAAAAAAACCCAAACAACTGGAGGAATTTCTTCCTTTATCCCTGTAGCTCATCCCTACACAGCAGGTTGGGCTGCAACTGCCTGTGATGGCCACGACTTTATATTAGAGATCTTCAGGCATCTCTGAGGACTGATCAAGACTGGAGGGTTGTTACAATTATTTCCACTTTAATAGTGGCCAAAATAATTTCGGGGCAGCATGAGAAGCCCTTTCAGGAGCTGGGGTGTCAGAGACACCCTTCTGTCCACAGATAGTTCATCCAAAACCAGCCTGTAACCAAACCACAGCTCGTGGACACGTCAGTACTGGCACCACCCAGACTCACCAGCAGGTTTTCCTCACCCATTAAAAAAGATGTATTTTTTTCCCATCTCAAATATTTCTCTCCGAAAAATCTATCTATTTTGTCATATAATAAATAGTAAAGTTTGGATATTCTCTAGCCTTTGGTCCTTCCAGCCTGACTACTCACCCCCACCACTCCTACACTGAGCGTGCAAGTACTCAGCCCCACGCTGCAGATGCTGGGAGCTTAAAATCTTGAAAAACCCCTCCAATCTCAACTGCAACCAACCAGCTGCTTTGAGTGACCTCCAGGCAACGACCTTCTGACCTGTCCCCAGCACGTGCCTGCAAATCCCACTCCTAGGAGCTGGGTTTCACCACAGAGAAGGGTCCCGATGGCTCCGTGCTGCGTACCGACCAGCCCGTGGCATTGAGGAGATGCAGTCATCTTCTGCCACTTCATTAATGACATTATTAATTACAGCCCCAGGGCTCCCACAGAGCTGCTCAGCAAAACAAACTGCTTTAAACCTGCTGCAATGCCCGGGCAGCTGCCAGCTCTTAGCTCAGACCCACAGATGGTACCAGGGCATGTGCCGACCTGCAGGTTGGTGGCATCAGATGGGGAGAACTGAAGAGTTACCTCCAGCTGGGAGAAATCTGAGTGAGGTCTAAGGGTGAATCTTTTCCATTTATGATCTCAGCCTTCCTGTCAGGCAGGACTGAGCCACCAGCTCCTTGCTGTGATGCTCCATTTTCCTGGTGGCTTAGCAGGGGCTGGGAGCTGGCAGCACGGCCGAGGGCTGCCCGGGCAGAGCTGGCAGGGAAGCCTGTGATAAAGCAGCTGGTCAGTTCAGTGCTTCTGTGACTCAGAAATGCACTCACTGCTGTGCTTTTTAATCAGCCAAATCAACTGCCCCGAGGCCTTTAAGTACATGGCAGGAGGAAATGAGAAATTGTGCTGTGGGTGGCAGGAGGGGTGGGCAGCGACAGGCAGCGATTCTTCAGCTGTCCCTTCCCCACATCCTCAGGCTGCTCCTTCAACCAGCCCCTTTCTGCCCCTCTGCCCAGTGCTGCCTGCTCCATCCCTCCCCCCAGGGGACCCCCAGGAGAGCAGCTTGCAGAGAGGTTTGTCAATGCCATCAGTTCACACAGAGGTAGGTGAAAGAAAGACACCTGCAACCCATCAGCAAGGGCAAGGACAGGTTTCATTCAGAGACTTGAAGAAGCACTTCAACTTCACAGAATGGTTTGGGTTGGAAAGGACCTTTAAAGGTCATCCAGTTCCAACTGCATGGGCAGGGACACCTCCCACCAGCCCAGGCTGCTCCAAGCCCCATCCAACCTGCCCTTCAACACTGCCAGGGATGGGGCAGCCACAGCTTCCCTGGGCAACCTGGGCCAGGCTCTCCCCACCCTCACAGCAAAGAATTTCCTCCTCATGTCCAACCTCAGTCTCCCCTTCTCTAGTTTAAATCCATTCCCCCTTGTCCTCTCCATACAAGCACTTGTCCCAAGCCCCTCCCCAGCCTTCCTGGAGCCCCTTCAGGCACTGGAAGCTGCTCTAAGGTCTCCCTGGAGCCTTCTCTTCTCCAGGCTGAACACCCCAACTCTCCCAGCCTGGCTCCAGAGCAGAGCTGCTCCAGCCCTCCCATCATCCAGGAACTTCATGTCCTTTTTATACTGAGGGCTCCAGAACTGGACACAGTGCTCCAGGTGGGGTCTCACGAGAGCTGAATGAAGGAGGAGAATCACTTCCCTCACCTCTCTCCTGCTGCCCACACCACCACCTGCCCTCACCAAGGCATAAAACAACCACCCAGGTGAGCTCTTCATCAAAACCTCCCTTCCACATCTATTACTCTGGTCATAAAAAAAAAAAAAAGAAGCACCATTACATCTGGGGTTTATCACAAACACACACAAAATAGGTCAAGAGAAAACGTGCCTGCACAGCACAAACAGGGAGTGGGAGTTGCAAGGGCTGCAGTAAAATTCAACCCGTTGTAGGTCACTGTCTTGCACCCTCACTCTGCAAAAGCTGAAATAATGTCACTATTTATAAAGGGCCTTTTAAAAATAGATACGTCACTGCTCTTTGCTAGGAAATTACCTGATTTTTTTTCCTCAAATACATGTAAGAAGGAAGGGTTTGAAGTGATGCATTATACATGGCAAGATTCATTTTTTATTACTCTTCTGGCTGCTACGTCGTCGTGGAGTAATGAAGGGAGAGAGCAACATCCCCTGGGGGAGTGGGCTGCTGGCCTCCCACAGCTTGGGGTCCTCCCACAGCCCCCTGGGGCTACAGAAAGAGATGGAGCCACTGGTCCCCAGCAGGAGGCACAGCCCCTGTGCTGGTGTCACAGCCTGACACGTCACCACCTGACACAGGCACCGGCTGCCAAGTTTCCACAATGACTTTGTGTCCTTCTGCCACTGCTCCCTGCCTCTGCTCACAGCAGATGCCAGAGCCAAACTGGGATCCGTCCACATCCAGCCCAGCCTAAGTGCAACTAAGATGATCAGGAGACTGGAGCATCTCTCTTACAAGGAAAGGTTGAGAGAAACGTGACTGTTCAATCTGGAGAGGAGACCTCATCAGTGTCTGTAAATGTCTCCAGGGGGTGGCAGGAGGATGGGCCAGACTCTTCCCAGTGGTGCCCAGTGACAGGACAAGGGGCAATGGGCACAAACTGAAGCACAGGAAGTTCCATCTAAACATGAGGAGAAACTTCTTTGCTGTGAGGGTGACAAAGCACTTGGGACAGGCTGCCCAGAGAGGTGGTGGAGTCTCCATCCCTGGAGACATTTCAAACCAGTCTGGACACCATCCTGTGTGATCTGCTGTAGGTGAAGAGGGCTGCACTAGATGATCTCTAGAGCTCACTGCTAACTCCAGCAATTCTGTGATTGTCTAAGCACCCCCTGATGGTGCCATCACTGCCCCTTCCACCCTGCCTGACCACATTGAGGGTTTGCTGAAGCTGTGCAAGCGGAGCCTTGAGGCACCGATTCGGGGCTGGGGCGCTTGGCTTGGGTCACACGAGGTGACACGTGGGAGGAGTTGTGTGAGCTTTGTGCTAACAGGGAAACAGCAGCCAAACTTACTGCAGCTGGGGATAAGACAGAAAAGGTGTGATGGGTGGTTTGGCTGCTTCTCAGCTACATCCCCACGGTTGTGGAAGGAGCAGTGGGGTGAGATTCTACCCAGCCAGGTTATAACTCCACAGACAGAGCCAAAGAGTAAATACACAAACCAGAGGAACAGTCTAAGGGATTGAAGGGAGTGAGTGTGTAGAGCAGACGAGTAAGCAGATAAAATTACATGTTTAAGTGAAGAGCCTGGAGCTGTTTTCCCAGAGATGTTATTTTCTGCTCACATTAGTCACCGGGTACCAAGAGGGCAGCAACAGCAACTGGGTTTTCTGCTGCGAGTCTTTGCCTGGGTTGTAGCAGCCCAAAGAAACCCCTCACATCTTGTCTGGGCCAAGCACACGTTCCTGGACTGAGAACAGCTCTGCAGCTGCAAACAGGGAAGCCAGCAACCTTGCTTTTCCTTAACCAAGGGCTTTTTGGCTAAAAGACCAGAAGTTCTCATCAGCCCTTCACATCCCCCTGCACCCATGAACACACTCCCAGCACCTGTGCTCCTCAGCATTAACCCTCCCAACTTCCAAGGGCAAATCACAAAGAGCCCAGCCCCCGGGCAGACACTTTGCTTAGGTCCAAACACACAACTTGGGTAACATGTGTCACAGGCAGATCTCAGGGGGATCCTTTATTTATTCCTCCTTTGCGTGCCAGCTTGGCTGTCAATACAAGCCTTCAGCTTCATGTCATGCTCGTGAACTTCCCATGTCCAACAGCCAAGTGAGCCAGGAAGAAAATGGCAATTCCTTGCTACAAACAGTGATGATGGCAACGGGACTGGCCACACACATGGGTGGCATTTGCCAAACCTCAGTGGGCTCTGCCAGTCCCCTCCACATCTGCAGTAACCTCATTAAGTTTAAATGAAAGCAGCTTGCAAAAATAAGCTTCATTTATTCCTTGATTTGTTCTTTCCTCAGGACATCCCCTAAAGCCAACTTTTTATTATTATTTCTTTCCTCTCCACTTGTGAGCCTGCCCAAGGATTCATTTGCTCAAAGTACTTGAGTCATTATGGTTTGGTGACTTTTGGAAAGGAAGATGAATGAAACACCAAGGATGAGAGAGCAACAGAAACTCCATGCAAAAGCAACAGTTCCATTTCCATCTCCCTGTTCTTTTTTTTAATAAAGGGACCCTTTTTAGAAAGGCTCCTGGAGCAGAACAGCTCAGCTTTGAAACCTGCAGTTCAGACCAGGGGAGGACACCAAATGGAACCAGCAGATCTGCTCCACATGGGATTGTTTTCCCCTGCCAGGCCTCAGAAATGAGAGTTTTTGTGCCTGGTCCTGCCCAGACACATGCAGGGGGGACAAATCCCACCAGGAATGGTTGGCAGGACTATGAGCAACCCCCCTCAACAATATCAGTTTCAACACTTTGATCACCAAGCCTCACAGACAGACATCCCTCAAGGTATCCTCGGAAACACCCAAGTCCAAGGTTTATCCAAGTCCTGGCCCTGCAGCTCTGGTTTATTAATCCAGCAAGAAAATATGGGCCAGGAACCCACAGCTCTGGGATGTCACCTGGAGCCAGCACCCAAGTGCAAGGAAAAGCTCAACAATTCCTCCCTGTACACCTCCAAAAATATAAATAAAAACACACAGAAAGCAAGTTGGAAAACCAGATGCCCAAACTTCAACATCCAAGGCCTTCAATGTGTCTGTAATTCTGAGGCTCAGACCCAGTCCTGGATTCATTTCCACCCAGTAAGGCTGCAAAAACCCGGGCTCTGAACAACTGGGACAAACACTGTGCTGGAAAAACCTTCCCATTCCCCTGGAAAGCATCCTCCTCCCTGCCAGGCACCTGAAGTCCCTGCACATCCCCTTCTCCCCAAGGTGTCCTGTGCCACCCACGTTTCCTTACAGATGTGGGGAGAAAAAGACTTGAAGGAGACTTAAGTTCTCTGCTGAACACCCCAGCCTGCCTATGGGGAGAGAAGGGAAAAATTCCAGGCTAGAGTTCTTAAAAAAATAAACAATCCCCAAATAATAGACACCTCCAAATTACATCTAAACATGATCATCCCAAACTCAGCCCAACTATTCAGACAAGGAAACAGTCACTTGCACTGATGCATCTTGCCCATCAGTCTTGAAACTAATTATTCCAGCCCCTCTCCAGCCAGTCCCCATTAAACCCCAACTCTTTTAGACCTGGAGCTCATGGCATCACTGCTCCACACCCCAGCAGCCTGTTCCACTAGCAACTAATTGCTAACAAGCTCATTACAAGATGAAAGCAGCAGGAGTGTAATGCTGGAATCTTTTTTTTTTCCTGCCTGTCTGCAAAGTGAACAGCTGGCCAGCAAACCTAGAGGACTCATCTAATTAAAAAGGAACACAAAATACCTACATCAATGGCAAAACCAAAAAAAAAAACAAACAAACAAACCCCCAAACCAACACCCTTTCACTCAGGCAGAAATGTTCCCCCCCCAAAGTTCATCAGGATGTTGTGGATTCGGAGCCCATTCCCGCCTGTCGCACTCACAGGGAGACTGAAGATTCATGAGCTGAGCCCAGCTGGGTGCTGGGAGGGAAAAAATATCATGTGAGAGGCAAAGCAGATGTTGGCAAGGTAACCTTGCTGTAGAACAAGGAGTCACAGGGGGGTGGGGGAAGGCTGCTGTGCTTTGGAGCCACGTTGTCCAGGCGAGGCTCCCACCAGAGCTAAACCAGGTTGGGCAGAACATTGGGGAGTTGCCTGATTTGCTCTGGTGGTTGGTATGTTGGTATTTCTTGGGTTTAAGCTGGAAGAGGGGGGATTGAGGTGAGACATGAGGAGGGAATTCTTCCCTGTGAGGGTGGTGAGAGCCTGGCCCAGGATGCCCAGGGAAGCTGTGGCTGCCCCATCCCTGGCAGTGTTGAAGGGCAGGTTGGATGGGGCTTGGAGCAGCCTGGGCTGGTGGGAGGTGTCCCTGTCCATGCAGGGGGTGGGACTGGATGGTCTTTAAGGTCCCTTCCAACCCAAACTATTCCATCATTCTATGATACTTGCTCGTTGCTGTTTGGTTCGCTCTGTGTCACACTGGACATCAGGGGTTCTGCCTACCCCAACCCCCCCTCTGCCATGGACAAGAGCAGAGAAGGAGGAGGGACACAGGGCAGCAGCCACCTGAGCACAGCCCGAGCCCTGAGCACAGGGTTAGGACATCAGAGCAGTCTGTCACCCACCTGCCCTGCAGCTTGTCACTTGCACCATTGTCCCCAGGGAGTGTGACTTTGAACCCCTGCTCAGATGCAGGGTGAGGTGGAGCCCAAGACCAGCTCCTCTATCTCAAGCCATAACAGAAGATCAGTGCAAAGACAACAGATAATTACGAGCAAATCTACAACTGATCACCCCAAGCCTGGGCTGAAGCCCTCATGCCAACACCTACAATCCCACCACCTGCTCCACCATGAAAGAGACTCTGAAGCTCTTGCTGATCCATCATTAAGGTTGACGAGCAGATAAAGTTTCACCTGCTTTATCACCTCACTTTGTTTTGCAAAGGTGATGAGTCTTCCCTCAAGGGCCTCAGTTCTGCAACGTTTGTTTAATCAGGATTTGTGAGGTTTGAGCTGGGTGTGTTGCTCAGCTTTTGAACCCAGTCCTCCAACTCCCAGCACCTCAGGGTCCATGCAACAAGACCAGCAAAACATCCTCCTCCAAGGCTTTCCCTGCTAGTGTCAGTGCAACACTAAACAAACAGCCCTAAACGAAGCACAACACTAAATAAAGTCATTTTTCAAGCAGTAAAGAGGCACTAATTCCTACACTGGGGGGACACCCAGAACTCCCAACCGACTTGCTCAAGAGGCAGAGCATAAACCAACCCACAGCTTATCCCAGCCTGCTGCTGATCCCCTCCCAAAGCAGCAACACATCCTCACGATGAGCTTTAGCCTGACAACACCCCAGCTTTTCTTCCACCCATTTCTCAGCTGCTGCTGCACCTCACGTTTCTGAGGGCAGGACGTAGGGGTTGGCAAGGCAGCTCTGCACACAAGGCAGCCAGGTTGCTACAGGCGACCGGATCCCCCGCTCCTGCTGGGAACCCCAAACCAGCAGCCAGGAGCCTGTTTTCTTGATGTCTAACATCAAAAGGGCATTGCCTTTCTCAGCCCAGAGGAGAGCAAGATGAGAAATGAGCAAGTGTCAGACTAATGCTAACAAGCACTGATGTCTCAGAACTACTTTGAAAACAAACAGGTTGCCAGATATTAAGTATTTTGTCTGGGATTTTCTCGCTCCTCTTTAGTTGCTGGGAAACCACCTCTCTCTCTCTCGAGGCATCTCAGACCCTTTTTGCACTTGTTCCCTGACAGGAGTCAGAATTCTCAGTGTGAGTCCATCCAGCAGCAGCAGGGAGGTGAGGAGGGGAGATCAGAGGTGAAGACCCAACCACTGGGCTCTCAGCACTGGGCTTTTGAAGACCAAAAAGTCAGCAGTCCCCTCTAATAACCTTCTCTTAACACTGCAGAAGGGCTCACCAGGTTGGCACTGATGCTTTGCTCTTCCCTTCATCTCCACTGGAGACCATCTTTAATAGGACAGGCAGCAAACAGAGGCCAAGGCAGCAAAAATGCTTCTAAAAAGCAGAGAGGAACCAAAACAAAATGCAGTGTTTTCCAGGGAAAGCTGCTCGGGCTCACATGCCTGGCTGCTAGGAGATCACACCATCTTGGTGCTGCTCGAGCAGGCTGGTTTCTCCAGAGTCACCTGCTGAGGTGTCTAATTATTTTTTTCCTCATTTACTCTTTTAACCCCTCTGGTAGCTCCAGCCACACTCCTGGAGAGCATCCTCATGCAGCCCTCCCTGCAGATCATCCCTCGTGGCCACGTTGCAGCCAGGCTTGCTGTTCTAATGTGTTTAAACACATTTAAGAGAAAGAACAGCCATTCCAGCACTTTTATTTCACCTCTTTAAAACTCCTTCCAATAAATGAGGCATTTAAACATTTTGGGTTAGTAGGCCACAAAACCCTCCGAGCATGACAATGACCATACAGATTAAAACCCCTTAAGCTCCTTTTCTCTGCCCAGAGTCACCAGCATGTTTGCTCCCATGCTTTATTTCTCTTCTTCTTCCCCTTTTATACCCTTTTTCCCAAATCCATCCTCCTCACACATCACCCTGGGAGGTTCAGCTCAAGTTTGACATCTCCACCAGCCACAGGAGGGGAGCATGGCCTGGATGACTCTTGTAGGTCCCTTCCAATTAAACTATTCTGTTCTACCATCTCCAAGCAGCCAACAGGGCCATCAATTCCAACCTTCTTCCACTCAGGGAGGACAACTACTGAATCAAACACTTCCATTAACCCTACCCAACTGGTGGCTCCACACCCAGCTCCAGGAACCCCTATAAATACCCCCCTATATAGATATAAATCCTACCATGTGGATTGTGGCAGGAACCACTGATGTCAGGCTGTGGTTTTAAGGATGAGAGGGAGAAAGGGAAAAAAAGACAAGAGGAGACAGTGGAAAAGGATGAGGTTCATGAGAGCTCAGCCAAAATGGAATGGCCATTGTAGAGACACAGACAAGAAGGAGCCCAGGCCCCTCTTAGAGGTCAGAGAGCACCTCAGCTCCCCTTATCCAAGCGTGTATTTCAGGATGATAGACATTCTGTAAGGACCTCTCTGTTTTTTTCCTTGTGACACAAAGTTTAACTTCCTCTTTGAAGCCAAGGGTTGTTTTCCATTTCCCTTACACATCCATTAACAGTTATGACTATGTAGGGTGCTGGAAAGGAAAATCCTCCCCCTTTCCCAACTCATCTCTCCGTCGCTTGCTCCGGGAGCAGCGTGGGGGACTCGGGTCCATCCCACCAGCACCTTCCCTGAGAGGCAACCACCACCCAAGACAGGATGATGACCCAACAAGGAAGATCCCCCAAACAGCAGCACCCACCATGCTAATAAAAGGGAGGCTGCTGACTCAGCCAGGCTACCAAGTGCCAAGAGCAGTCAGAGCATCACACGCTATTTTTAATGTCTGGGTAGCACAAATCCCACCGCCCACCCACTGCAAACTCACAGCTCTTCCCCAGCACTTGGCATCTTTCTGCCTGCCTTGCCCGCCCATCTGCAAACCTCTCCAGATGTTCCCAGCACCAGCAGAGCTGATCAGACAACACAGGAGTAGCATCTGTCCTGTCTCTCTCCTCGCTCTGCTTGCCTGGCAATAAAACCACCACAAGGCCTCTGCTCTCCAGCACCATGAAAAGATATGATCTTAGAGTTAGGAAGATCATGCTTTTAATGCCTGAAAATTGCACTTCAGTTCTTTAATGAGAGCAACAAACAGAAACCATGACACTGCAACAGGCTCCTGCAACCACAGACCCACCCCTGTACAACATGGGGCCATTATCTCATCAAAAGGTTGGGGCCTTTGGTGTCCCCAGTTCCAGTAGAGAGAGGGAAGAGGGGATGTGAAAGCAGAGAGGGCAGGAGGGACTGAGGATTAACACTTCCAAACACATCTGGAGACTGATAAACCTCGACGGAGGGCAAGGGTGAGGGAAATCAGAGCTCTGTTCAACCCAGGGACAGAGGAGAGGAGGCAAAGTTCAGGATGACAAGAAGCAAATGCACTTTTCAGAAGTAAACTATCAGCCAGCTTTGCATGCAGCCTTGGCTGGTCGTTAACCTGAAAGACATTGGTGGATGCATGAGAGCAAGTGTCAATAACTGCTAAAAAAGCACATGGCACAGAATCCAGCCCCAGCCCTGGGTGCAATAAGTCATCCAAGACTTGTAGGAGGTTTCGACAGAGTATTTGGGTGCAGAGATTATTAGAAACAGAATGATTGATGTGCTCACAGTGCAGGCTGATGTTCTGGTGGGTTAGGTAGATCATGTAGCTTCAAACCCCCTGCATGGGCAGGGACACCTCCCACAAGCCCAGGCTGCTCCAAGCCCCATCCAACCTGCCCTTCAACACTGCCAGGGATGGGGCAGCCACAGCTTCCCTGGGCAACCTGGGCCAGGCTCTCACCACCCTCACAGGGAAGAATTTCCTCCTCATGTCCAACCTCAATCTCCCTCTTCCAGTTTTCATCCATCCCCCTCATCCAATCCCTCCCTGCCCTTGTCCCAAGTCCTTCCCCAGCTTTCTTGTGGGCAGGAAGAGAAAAAACAGCCTCTTTTTCTGAGTACTGTAAATATCAGCCCCAAGTCCCTCCCTCTGTCTCATCCAACATATGCTTCATTATTCCATATGAAACAAACAGCTTCCCCAATACCCATTCAAAACCAAGGGGCACAAACCACCTACAATCCACAGAAAACATCTCCTTGGCACTTCCACCCTCATGGAGAGAAGCCAAAGACTCCTGGTTGGAATTACAAGACTTCAAGGAGCACAAGCCCAGGCTGGAGCCCAAAGGACCCCTTGCACCAACTCCACAGGATTTTGGATGAACCCTGAAACATCCTCCCACAAGAAACACAGTTTAGGATCCACAGCCCCAGGCAGCAAGTCCTCCAAGAGACCACAAAAATCAAACACAAGCCCTGGGCAGCCTGACCACACTGCACTGGGAGATGTTTCCATCAAGCCCTAGAGCCAGAGGGAGATGCTACTCAGCTTCCCCATTTCCCATCTGCTTGCAAAAAAAGACCCTAAATCTCCAAAATCTAGGCTGGTTTTGAAGTGGTTTGTAGCCAAAGAAACACAACTCTAAGGTCCAGTTGAGAGAGCTGGGACTGTTCAGCCTGGAGAAGAGCAGGCTGAGGGGAGACCTGATCAATGCCTACAAGTATCTCAGGGTGGGTGCAAGGGGGATGGGGCCAGACTCTGCTCAGTAGTGCCCAGTGACAGGACAAGGGGCAATGGGCACAAACTGGAGCCCAGGAGGGTCAAGCTGAACATGAGGACAAACTTCTTTGCTGGGAGGGTGGCAGAGCCCTGGGACAGGCTGCCCATCCCAAACCCACCCGGATGATGTGCTCTGGGTGATCCTGCTTTAGGACCTCTCTAGAGGTCCCTTCCAACTCTGACAATTCTCTAAGCTGCTGCTATTTTGCTCAGACTTGGGTCCTTCCACAGGAGGGCTGAGAAGCATCGATGCATTCAGTTGAATAAAGCTCCAGGATGAAGTTGGTTATTTTCATCTGTAACACAAGTCAGGAGCCAATCAAGATTTACACGCCCACAATGAGACACTCACAATCATCACACAAATTCATTAAAAAAAAAAAAAAAGCCCAGAGTGCATTCCCTGTCACAGGTTTTCCTCCTTTCCAGCTGTTGAAGGATTTTAAAAGGCAAAAAAAGGGAAGGAAAAAAAAAACCACAACCCCACCAACCCCAACCCACCAAGGTTTCAGTCTTTTCCAATCATACGACACCACTTTTCCCCACACTGGCAACAGTAATTCCTGCTTGTGAATCACAGCTAATTGTATTATAATGGCCCATTCTTCTTGATTTAATACACCATATGAAAATCAGTATGTGAGCAAGTGTGGTCATAAGATTAGTAACAGCTCTAGTTCTTAATTTATGTTCACACTTTCTAATTGAAAAATGTAAAGCTCAAGGGTGTCGAGGAAGATGTTTTGCTGGAGTTTTATTCCTGAAGTAAATTACAAAATTGAGAGAGAGGGGAGTGGAACAATCAAAAACAAATTACAAATACCTGCTCCCACTGCATGAAATTACAGAACTCAGGGTTGTGGGGGGCTGAGGGGGAAACAATAAGAGAGAAAGAATTCCCAGAACTACCTAAGAGGGAAGTGAATCAGCTGCATCATCACAGGGGTTTGCAAAAACAAGTTTCCCTTTTTTTTTTCAGAAAAAGGGAAGAAGTGCAGAGAAGACCTGATTCCAAACCAGACCAAGATGCAGGGGTGGCTTTTGGTTGAGTTACAGAGCAGCAGGAAAAGGGGACTGGGAAAAGGGAAGGGAATTAGGGAAGGGTGAAGGAAGTGGTGAAAATTGCAAAGAAGGTGAGACAGAGCAGAAATGTAGGGGGAAAGAGAATTGAAATCAAGAGAAAGGGAGAGGAAAGAGGAAGAAATACCCCTGCTGCTAGACCCCAGCCCAGCCTGCCTAGGGGGCTGTTAAATCTTGCCTGGCCAGGGTGTCTTTTGAGTAAGATTTTTGTTCTTCAAGGATTTTTTATTTGTTAAAACATGGCCAAGCCACCACAGGCAGGATTTCCCCTTCAGGCTCCACGTGTACCCACAGTTGGGAATAAGGGCACAGCAGCACCACTGCCCCACAGCCAGCACCCACACTGGGCACCAGTGGTATTGGTGGTACCCACTGGTTGGGTGCTGAATGCAGGCTGGCTCAGGGAATGGAAAATGGGACCTTGGATGGCATCAAGATGCAAAACTTCTGCAGAAGGAACAGCAGGCTCAGCCCTACCTCGGGATAAAGGCATTTGCAGTAACATCCCACCGTCCCATCCCAGCACTTCCCTCTCAGGAGGTGGCAAATTCACAGCCAGGATGGAAAAAAACAAACCCAAAAGCTCATCCCAGCTGGGAAAAGTGACTGTAACTGGAGCCAGCCCAGGATGCTGCAAAGCTCTTACTGCTCCAGCCAGGAACGAGCTCCAGCAGTCCAGGGATTTCAGGATAAATGACATTATCCTGAACTACCCGAGAGAGCAGAGGGCAAACCCCAGCAGCCTCTGGGGAGTAACAGGCTCCCCACAAGCATTTTCATTAACCAAACTCTCAGCAGCATCTCACAAGAGCTCGGGAGCAGCAGGGAGCCCAAGCCTGACTTATTCCCATCCTGCAGAAAACCTGGATTGTCTCCGTGTTTATTTCACCTCCTCACACCAGTCTCCTTGGGTACCTACAGAACAATACAAGATCCATTATTCTTTGCCTTCAATATGTATCAGTAGATGGTTGGTGGATCCTGAACCAATTTGCAAATATTAATTAAGCCTTAGCAGAATCCCTGAGTGCCAGGTAACTGTAATTATACCCCTAATTATATTAATTCTGCTGTAGGGCAGGAAGTAATTATTTGGAATCTATTCTATAACTAAAACAAACCTGTGTTGATGATTACATGTTTAGCATACCACTAACCAGTATTTCATTTCCTGAATGATGGCTTCAGCTTAAATGAAAAAAGAATGTAGAAAAAAATGCAAGAGGAAAAAAACCAAACACCACAAAGTCCTGATAAAAATCCCTCCTCTGTTTCTGCAGTCTGGTTCTCTTCTCCCAGCCACACTCATCTCCTCCTCTAGACAAACAGCATGTCTGTACATCCCTTGCACAAGCAAAGGGGCTTCAATCCAGGCACAGCACGGGACCAGAAACTGGGAGATGCTCAGAAGCTTCGTGGTGGTGACAGGAAAACCTCAGCCCAGCCACTCCCCCACTGGACAGAGTTGTTCCTTTCCTGCTTGAAATAACAGTCCCCATAGTTCCCACCCCAATTACTTGCCCAGATTTTGTTAACATCTGTCAGTGCACAAAGTTTAAATGCTTGCTTGCATCTGGACCAAGCAAAGGCTTCAGGAGAAGGTAGGAGCAGGTACCAGCTGGGCTGAGCCCAGCACTGCTCTTCCCAAATTCCATGGGCCAAGGGGTTGCAGTCCCATCTCCCCTTCCAGCCACACAATCCATACACATCCATTCTCCACCAGTCCAGCAAGGAACCCTAACACCAAGATCTGGCCCATTTCTGGCCAAAGCCTGAGGAAAAATGCCCCAAGAGAAGCTTTACCCACCAGAAAGACATTTGGTCTTCACAGACACCCTCCCCACCAAGCACCTGCAGGGCAGCACTGCCCTGAAACAAAGCCCAAGGGGCTGTAAAACCAGGAAATAGAAACAATCCTTTTTTGTTGGTTTTCCTAGAATTAGGAAGGCAGGGCAGATCTTCCTGAGCAGCCTCATCCTGCTCAGCCTGAAGAGGTCCTGGCGAGGGCCACATCTGTGTGGCAGCTTGAAAACTTTCCCTGTGGCCTTCCCAGTGGGATGGATTGATGGAGTGAGGAGATGCTTGAGCTGACCCAGCAGTGAGGCACATTCCTCAGATCAGTTTGATGCCAGATTTCAAACCCAATGGCATTTTACAAGTTAAAAACAAACAAACAGAAGCAGAAGTCAGAGACATTTTCCTGGACCAACAGATCATCCACAAGACAGTAAAAGGTTGTTCCCCACAGTCTGACCTCAATAACCTGTCTCCAGCAGATGAGCAATTAGGCAAGTTTCTATCCACCCTCACCCTTGAACCTTTCCAGTCCTTATTTCTCTGCTCCAGCCCAAACACACCCTCATTAGAGGCTACCTCCTCAAAGAGCCACATCCAGCTCTCACTGCCACCCTTGGCTTGGACAACCTACACAGCTGCCTCATAAATCAGTCCCCTGGTCATACCTCTTCTATCACCATTATCCTGCACACTCTCCTCAATTTGTCCATATTTTTTCTTTCAAGGAGACGTTCCAAAGATGGAGGGTGGAAAAATACAATTTTGCTGTCTTTTTTGCTGCATATTACCTTGTGTCTGGAAGGATTCTGGTTTGCACTGTGTGGAAAGGTACCAGTGGTGTCTCTATTTAAAATGTGCTTGAGTAAGAATTGGCTAAAAATGTTCCAACAGAAGAGTTTCCAAAAACATCTCCACTTTCCAATGGAAAAATCACTAAAGGGCTCTGCTTTGACTATATGGTGTACACTGAAGGAGAAGATGAAAGGTCATGATGACACCAAACCAAAATGCTCTCAGGGTTTTGCATCATGAAAAGCTCTAATATCGTACCTATTAAGGAAACAAACAAACCAACCAACCCAAACAAACACCAAAAGAAACCACACAAAAATAAAGCCAAATGAAGTCCTCCAGGAGATGGGAGATCTGAATTTCAACCAGACCTAATCCACCTCCTGGAAGCCAGAACTGGGAGGCAGGACCAGCCCTTTCCAAAACAAATCAAGCTCCTTCATCACACTGGGTGGCAAGAAGTGCAAAGGGCTTTAGCAGATGCTGAGGTGGGGAAAGATGAGCCCATCAAAGGGCTAATCCCAACCTCAAGGATCCATAAATAGTGCTGGAAACCACAATCCCTCTCTCTGCTCCCATTCCTTGTCCAGCCAAGCTCCCTGCACTGGTGGGTTCATGGTTTCAATTCCCTCCCAGTCCCTGGACTGTCCTGCTCCCAGCACTGCCCCCAGCTCCTCTCTCAGCCAACCTCCCTGCTCATCCCTCCACCCAAGTGTCCTGGCAAGCAGCCTTTACAACCTCAGCTGCAGCACCAGGGACACCTTTGCCTAGCGTTGCTCTGTCAAGGTGGTCTATCAGTTCCATGAGACAAGACAAACCAGCCTCTCTGCTGCAACAAAATAACCATAAAAAGGACTGAGATGCCCACATTCCAGCCACGTCCCATTTCAGACACCTAAATCAAGAAGATGTGATCATAACAAGCCCTGCAGAGCTGTTGGTTCTCACCAAGGGAGCTGGTTTTCCACAAGCATTAAGCTCCCAAATTAACTATGGTGAGAGGAGAAGCCCAGGTCCACAGATCACACCTGCTGCCCTGCTTGTCTTGCTCCATGGATTTACTTGGGATCTCTTCAACTCTCCAGAGCAAACCTGCTCTGGAAGGGCTGCTGTGGCACCAGCCAGGCAATGCTCCTTGCTCCTTATCCCTCTCCAGCAGCTTGATGCTCATCTCACAATCCAGCTGCCAAGCTCCAAGGCAGCTCACCTCAATTTTCATTCCCCAGTGCAGCCACATTCACCCCAACAACCAAGTCTGCAAGAAAACAAGGACATCTGACTCCAATACAGGAACCAATTGACCCAAACACACATTAAATCACCCCAAAACCCTCTTTGGAGCCAGCCCACCTTCCACAGTGAGCATCATCGTGGGCAGCACTTGTTACAGTTCAGATCTAATTCCTCCTTGGATTCTTTGACACTAAGTAACACTAAATTAGTAATATTCATTAATGCCACTGCAGGCTGGTGAGGAGAGGATGGACTTGGCACTGCTGATTTAATGAGTGAGACTGAATCCAACTGGCTCCACTCATAGTTCCCTTACATGGCAGTTGTACAAACCAGGAGCATATTTAAAGCTTCAGCCCCACAGCAGCGTAATTAAATGCAACCCACTTCCCTTCCAAAAGCAACAGCAACAAGCAAGCCAGATTTATGTTTGGAACTGGTGCTAAAAAAAAAAAGGAAAAGGAAATAATTAAAATAAAAATACAACAGAATAGGGGTCTGAAAAGGAATCGGGTAAAACCGTTTGTTTGTAGTAGAGGGAGCAAAATCCCCAAACAAACAAAACCACACACACACAGGCTGAAATGACTGAGTAATTAGTGCTGGTGGTGCTAAATTGGGTGCTTGCAGCTACTCTGAGCCCTGCCTGTCTGCAGTCACACAAACACGGATGGGAAACCAGGGCTGGAAATGTCTCCTTAACTCAGCCTGACAAGTGTCAGCCTCACACTGGACACAGGGGGAATATTTTTTAAGATCTTTGCTGAATGCAGGAATATTTTTTTAAGAATCCAGGATCCTGCAGCTGAGCAGCACCCAGGTCTCTGTGTGGCTGCTGCCCCATAAAGTCCTTGTTCTGGGAAGAAATAAAAATGTTTCAAAAGAAGGAAATGGTAAGCAAATAAAAAGACTAACAGGTATTGACTGCAGAGCTTTTGAAGCAGCCCCATGAATCCCCAGCCTTGTTTCCCCAAGGTGTGATTGGGGTGGGGATGGAAAGTGAGCCACCACCTCTGCAAAGCCCAGCTCGTCCCCTCACATCAGGCAGGTCAAGTTTTATTTGGGAAGTCATTAAATCAGGATGAGGTAATTAGTCCATAAATCCCCACCAGTGGGATGTATTAACTTCCTCAGGAAAAAAAAACAAAACACAACAAAATAAAAATAAACCAATAAGCCCAAGACAGGACAAGGAAGAGAAGAAGTATTTTGGAAACAGCTCAGTAGAATAAATCAACACCTGAATTTAAGTGAAGCAAAACAAAGCAATTGGTCTCTTAATCCTGATACTCAGTTACAGATAGATGGGGCCACTCCTGCCAGGCACAGCAAACATCATCTTTAATCATTAAACTCCCAGTTCTGACAGGTTTATGCTGGGAATTGGAAGAAGTTTCTGAACAGCACCAAGTGCTGAATAGTTGCTCCCCTTTGAGTCCAGGTGCTAAAGGTGCAAAACCATCACCTGGTGCAACAGCTGAGCTTCCAGCTGCAGCCTATGGAAATAAATAAACCCATATATATATGGACTGAGGGGTAACAGAATCCATCTCACCCACACACAACCATGCTTGTCCAGGGGGAAAACATGGCACACAGCTGACAAAAGCTGCCTTGCACAGGCAGGAGGATAATTCAAAACTCACACATAAGGTAAATGCCCAAATGTTAGTCCTGCAGCACTGAGGTCCACTCATCAGTGCCAACCCCCTGCACCTGCATGGATTGGGGAATGAAAAAAACAAAGCAATGCTACCTGCACATGGTGGGTTTGCTGTGATTATTCCCAAGCAGCCCTTCTACTATTTCGTGCTACAGAAGTGCCACCACAGAATCCCAGACTGGTTCGGATTGGAAGAGACCATAAAAATCATCTAGATCCAACCTCCTGCATGGGCAGGGACACCTCCCACCAGCCCAGGCTGCTCCAAGCCCCATCCAACCTGCCCTTCAACACTGCCAGGGATGGGGCAGCCACAGCTTCCCTGGGCAACCTGGGCCAGGCTCTCACCACCCTCACAGGGAAGAATTTCCTCCTCATGTCTCACCTCAATCTCCCTCTTCCAGTTTTCATCCATCCCCCTTGTCGTCTTGCTAGAAGTCCTTGAAAAACTCCCCTCCCCAGCTTTCCTGTAGACGATGATACAGCCTATACATCACACCCAAAGGGTACAAACAAAGCAAGGTGGAAAGGAGAGGCAACCCCTTGTCCAGGTGCACTAACAGAGAGGAAAAGAAAAAGAGACCAGCTCTCTCATCCAGAGCTTCCTCTTCTGCTTCAGATCTAAGGACTTGTTTGCTCAAAACCAGGTCTGGTTTGCTCGATTGGTTTTGATTTTGTTTTTATTTTTTTTACCCAATGAAAGATATGACCCTGTAAGCATTACCTCACTCTTGCCTTTTGAGACAGAAAATGGTCTTTCAGCCTCTGAGCAGGTACAAAATTGCAGAACACACTTTGCACTCTTGTCTCTCCAGTTTGCATTTGATCTTTTTCACCCACTTTGCTTCCAGCCTGGTTCAAACCGCACGATTTTCTTGCCCCTCTTTGGTGTTATTTCCTCCTAACTCAGGAGGAAAGCAGAAGATTCAAGGAGCACAGATCCAGAGGAATGCCTGGGGCTGCCCAAGTCTCAACCCTGGCAGCCAACCCCACACCCTGAGTTTGGTAGCTTGGAGCTCAGACCACATTCCCTGGGTGTGAGGTCCCCCCCAGAGAGCCCTGCAGAAACCAGCCAGATCCCAGAGAAGTTATTTCCAGCATCTCCCCAAGAAACATCTCTTTTTCACAGGTGGAAAAATCTCCTCAGCCTTTACTCAAGGACAATGCAGAGGTCACTCTCGGGTTTTGCTTTAGAACAGAGAAGGAAGGATGTGCTGAGAGGCAAGGGAGGTGGCACTAACCCCCCCACCCCTCTTCAGGCAGCAGCTCAGTGCAGGAAAGGCAGATCCAGTTGCTGCCCCTGGCACAGAGGGCTCCCATCTCCACCCTTTGGGATGGGAAGAAGGGGAAAAATTCCCCTGTATTTTTCCTATTTCCCCAGCTGAGCAATTCCACGAGTCTGACAGGAGAGATAAGGAATGCTTCCCTGTGCCCCTGGCCAGCTCCAGGCAAGCTGCAAGGCTCCCAGGGCTGACACCCTCCTGATCTCCCTCCCTCCCTCAAGAGGCAATTTTTCAGATCTGTGCAGGCTGGTGGGAAAAGCCCACATCCATCAGCCACCACCAGTGGTATAAAACAGCTGCTACAGAGAATTTAAGCAGCAGTTACACCAAACAGAGTTTGCTCTTAACTCCTGCGTGGCTCCCACAGCCCCCGTTGCCCGTGCCAAGCCGAAGCAGAGCTCCAGGCTTCCCATTCCTTGGGACAAGGGGAATCATGTTGCCTGGCTTGTCACAACTTGGTGCAAGAGTGCACTAAAACCCGCAGCCAGGTCTTGCTTGACAACTCGCAAACATCATCACATGCACAACCTGTGAAGTGGGAAACGCAGGCAGCTTTTCACTGCCCAGAGCCTGAACGCCTGGTTTTGCCTGTTACTCCCAAAATTCCTTATGCCACTCTACTGCTTTGCAAGACTCATCCTGCTAGGAAGGGCCTGTCTCAATATGATACTTTAAAAAAACCCTAAGAATAAGGTGTGCCATTTCTGCTCATCTTTGCAGCAGCATATGCTAACTCAACAGTCCTGGCTGGCTCACCTCACCCCGCAGGGCTTTTCTCTCCCCTCCCCTTCACAATTGAGCAGCGAGCCAGGCTGATGTGACAAATCCAAAGGGACAATTCCTTGGGATTTTAGGTATGCATCTCAGGCAGCACTTGGAGAACAGGGAATTCAACTCCTCTCCAGTGTGCGGAGCAGCAAGAGCTGAAACTAGTTATCTCTCCCTACAGACACCAGCACCACTACCAGCAGCAAGAGTACTTAATCAGACTACACCTCTCTCTCCTGGATGTCTGCAGAGATTAGGAGAGCAGAATATTCCAGCACAATCAACATCCAGCTGCTACTAATGAAGTAGGAAAGAGCCTTTCCAAAGAGTCCCACTTCAGTCCCCATTGAGAGCTCCTGCCCATCAGTGTCTCCTCTTGACCACACCGTGCAAAGGGTCCCCCAGGACTGTTTTTCCCAGCAGAGATGCCCCAGGTGGTTTGCAAAACAGTGCTCAAAGTTTAGGGGGTCGATCCCACGGCAGAGCCCACGGGCAAACTCCCTCGTGGTGCAGCAGCGCTGCCACCAAGGGGGGGGGGGGGGGGCCCGGGGGCCCTTGCAGGAGGCAAAGGCACAGCTGTAATGAGCAGAGCTCATCATTTGCAAACCAAATCACGCCGCACGCCAGGCAGCTGCGCGGGGCACAGCCCGGCCAGCCCATGGGGGGCTCGGGGGGCTGCAAAAGGAGCGGGCAGCAAACGGAGTGACCCCCGCTGGGCCCTGGCAGGGAGCCCCGGGGGACAGGGGGGAGCCCCCAGGGCGGGATGGGGAGGGATGGGGGAGCCCCGGGGGACAGGGGGGAGCCCCCGGGGGGGGACGGGGGGGGATGGGGGAGCCCCGGGGAACAGGGGGGAGCCCCCGGGGGGGGGACGGGGGGGGATGGGGGAGCCCCGGGGGACAGGGGGGAGCCCCCGGGGCGGGATGGGGAGGGATGGGGGAGCCCCGGGGGACAGGGGGGAGCCCCCGGGGGGGGACAGGGGGGGGGATGGGGGAGCCGCGGGGGACAGGGGGGAGCCCCCGGGGCGGGATGGGGGAGCCCCGGGGGACAGGGGGGAGCCCCCGGGGCGGGATGGGGGAGCCCCCGGGAACAGGGGGGAGCCCCCGGGGGGGAACGGGGGGGGATGGGGGAGCCCCCGGGGGACAGGGGGGAGCCTCAGCCTGCGTCTGCAGCCAGAGTTCACCCGAGGAAACTTCGCCTTCGCAGCTGGAGATGGAAAAAGTCGAGATGCAACTAGGCTAAGAGCAACAGGGGAAACGTGACAGAAGTAGCTGGGATGGCTGCAGCGGTTTTTGGTTTGGTTTTGTTGGGGTTTTGGGGTTTTTTTTAATAAAAATATAAAGGGCCAGCGAGCCCCTCGGCACCCGCTGCTGATGGCCGGAGTTACCCTTAAAACAGAAAGCACCAGCTCTGGTCCAGAGGAGAAATAAACACTCAGGGAAACGGCTTCAGGGGCAAAGAACTGCTGGGGGGCTTCTGGGAGGGGGCTGCAAGGAACACTCGGCAACTGCCAGGGCCGTTTGTGTCCCCCCCGGCCCCCCAGGCCGCTGCACCGCGGCCCCCGAGGGGTGTCACAACCGCCACCGTGGGAAAAACACGGCCCCGGGGCGGGGGGGTTGGGGTCCCGGGGGGCGAGGGGATGCGGGGCCACTCACCGCGGAGAAGTTGTGGGGCCCGCAGAGCTCGCCGCGGTACTTGCAGGAGAGCAGCATGTCCTCCAGCTGGTGGCCCAGGCGGTCCATGAAGTCGGCGCTGATGCCTTCGTAGTGGCGGGGGGGTAAAAAGAGGCGAAAATCGGCCAGTTTGGCGAACCAGCGGAGCCTGGCCTCGTCTCCCCGCAGCAGCTCGGTGAGCAGCGGGCGGGCGGTGCGGTTGGGCAGCAGCAGCCCCAGCCAGTGCCCCGCGTAGTACAGATCCCCCTTGGAGAGGCGGGGGAAGCGGAGCGGGTTGTTGTTGCAGAGGGTGACGGCGGGGAAAAGCAGCTGCCGGCTCCACTCGGTGCGCACCTGGGTGTGCGAGGGGAAGGAGAGCCAGTGCAGCAGGCGGTTGGAGGACCAGGAGAGCAGCAAACCCAGGGCGGTACAAAAAGCCAGAACCCACAGAGCCCGCCGCGGCCCCACCGCCCGCCCCGGGCACATGTACCGCAAACCGTGCAGCCGCGGGAGCAGCGGCGGGGCCCGGCGCCCCCGAGCCATGGGCGCTGCCCCCCCGATCAGCGCCCCGCCATGCCGGGCCCCGCCGGGACCCGCAGCGGCCCCGAGCGGTGCGGGGAGCGGCCGCGGGCAGCCCGCCGTGCCCGCACCGAGCTCTCCGCCGGGCAGCGGGTGCGGCAGAGCGGCATGCCGGGCCCCGCTGCTGCTGCTGCCTCTGCCGCCGCTGCCTCCCCCCCTCCCCGCACCCCGCGGGGGGCAGCGGGGCGGCCCTGCCCGTCAGCCGCCGGACGAGCCCCCCGCACCAACCCCCCGCACCGCTCACATGCTGCGGCGCCGCTACCGCCCCGCCTCGCCCCCCGCCCCGCACCGGGCACCGCCCGCCGGAGCAGGGGGCTCCCCCGCAGCCTCCCCTCCCTCCCCCCCCGGGCTTCTCTCCCAGTCCTCCCCCCGAGATCCCCCGCAACCCCCCCTTGGGCTTCCCCTGCCCCCCCCCCCGGTGCTCCCCGCCAAGCCCCAGCGGTCGCTCGGGACCCCCCGGTGCCGGTTCCGAGGGGTGAGCGCTGCGGGACCCCCCGGCCCCGCTCAGCTCCCACCCGCGCTCCGCCGGCTCTTATGCTGCCGCTGCCCTCCGTTCCCCCCGGGAAAAGCCCTTCCCGTCCTCGGGCAAGAAGGAAGAAGAGGAGGAGAAGGAGGAGGAGGAAGAGCGGGGAGCAGCTTTCCCGAGGTGCAAGTCCCGGCAGCGCGGGCAGCCCCGCTCGGGAGGCGGGGGGAGGGAGGACGATGCTCAGCCCCGAGAGCGCTGGACAAGCCCACCCCCCCTATTTATCCTCCGGTAACGCAGGGGGGAGCGCGGCCCCGGTTCTGGGGAGCTCCCCCTCCTTCCCTCTCTCCCTCCTCCTGCCCGAGTTGGTTTTTCTCCTTTCCAGCATCCCCGGGGGAAAAAAAACCCCATGATCTCACAGACACAAGCAAAGCCGCTCGAAATGCAGGCGAGGTTTGCAGCCTGCTGCTCGGAGCCGTTGTTTGATGGGCAAAGGGGTGGATTGTGGATTTTTTGTTGTTGGTGGTGGTGGTTGTGTTTGTTTTGGGGGGGTGGGGAGGGGAGGAGGCGGGGGTTGTGCTGCTTTTCGCTTCCCGTAGCAGAGCTGCTCCGTCGTCCTCCCCGCAAACCGGGTGAGAAACGCAGAGAAAACGGCCGCACCGAAGCATCACCCCTTGCTCCCCCTTTTCCCGTGTCACTCCGAAGGCCCGAGAGACCCTCTGGGGACAGAGGCTCCTCCTCGGACACCTCCAACCAGCCCCTTTTCGACCCCCCAACCCCCTGAGGAGCCGGCGGGAACTCGGCATCTGCGGTCGGGATCTCAGCTGGAGGAGCCGTTCCTTTCATTTTGGTTTCCAACAGCACCACAAAGCCCTCCTATAATTGTGTCCAATTAAGCTCTAAGTGGCGATAACTGCTTCGAATCCCCTCTGATACGTTGTTGTGCTTCCCCCCCCACCCCCTCCGAGTTCATTTTCCGTGTGCATTGGGATCCGCGCTGTATTTTTACCCAATAGATGGAGCCGTTACAGCCTGGTTATCTCCAGCCGCCTACAAAGAGTTTCTTTTTCACAGCGGCAAAGCTGCAAACGTCCAGCAAACCCCCATCCCCAAATCCCACTCCTGGGGCCAAGGGGAAAAATACTTGAGGGGCCCTGAGCTTGTGCCCCCACCCCCCGTGCTGCAATTGGGGGGTCTGCACAAACACCTTGCTGTGGGCTCAGCTTTGCTCCCTCCAAGAACTCTTGTTGCTCCCAGTGCCCTGCTCACACCCTGGCCACGCTCCACGGGAGTTTTCCCCCTTCTTATCACTCCTCCTTAGTGTCAGGTCCTTTCCTGTTAGAAATGAAACGTAGTGTTGACTTTGCATTCTACTGTTAGAAACGTAGTGTTGGGTTTGGTTCACATATATATATATTCTAGTGTTAGGAACATATAGTTTGTTTGAGCACATATATATATTTTAGTGTTAGGAACATAATAGTTTGTTTGAGCACATATATATACTTTAGTGTTAGGAACATAATAGTTTGTTTGAGATAAGTGAGATATCTGCACATTCCAATTATACTGTTAGAAATGAATGGTAGTGTTGATTTTGCATTCTAGTGTTAGAAATGTAGTGTTTGGTTTGGTTCATATATATATATTCTAGTGTTAGGAAGATATAGTTTGTTTGACCACATTTATATTAGGACCACATATAGGAATATATATTTTAGTGTTAGGAATATAATTGTTTGTTTGAGAGATATCTACACATTCCAGTGACACCTGGAGTGGTTTATGGGCCAAGAAACTGAGGGACTGAATTGGGCTCCATCTGGGGGATCTGAACATGGAGAAGGATTTATGGCCCAAGATAAGGATGAACAAAGCTACTTCTATGCTGCTCCTCAGGGCAGGATGACACCAGGAGATTGTTAATTGGGAAGACAGCCAAGGGGGCAAGGAAGGTCAAAATTTTACCTTAAAAGGTAAAAAGTGACCTGCTAGAATGGAATGTGTCAACAGGGGCGGGAAACTTATAGGATAATTTGAAACCTCAGAGGGGCTGTAAACCCTGGAGTGCCCAGCCAGGGGGGAAACAGGGGAGGGAACTTTGAGTGGGGAATAGGGAATATAAACCGTTATTCACCTTGCTATGGGTGTGCCTGCTTGCTTAGGTCACCCATTCTTGCAAGGATGTAAATAAACTGTGCTTGGCTGCAGGATCCGTGTGGGGCTGTCATTGGCGCCACAGACGTTTCTCACGTTTCCCAAGCCAGGGAGGTGGCCCTGACCTTTCTTCAACCCGAAGGGAAAAGGCCAGAAGTTACTCCACGCGTTACACTGTAGTGTCTAGCAGCTCCTGTTGAGCCTCCCAGCCTGGCTTCAAAGCAGATCTCTGAGTTTTGTTTCCTGTTGCCATCAGCAGGAGTTTTTCCCCTGGGCTCACTCACAGGATGGTGAACATCCAAACCTCTTTGCTCTGAGGTTGTTGCACCCAGGATATATCAACACAAACAGGAGGGAATAAAAGGTGCCTTGACAAACATCCTCAGATATTCCCTCCCGTACAAACCTGCTGCTTGGCAGCACAGACAGGTTTGAACAGGGCCAGGATCTCCAGCAGAGCCTGGGCTGGGGGGTTGGACCTGCCTGGAGAAGCCCAGCCCAGCCCTGGCTTTTCCCACTTGCTTATTTTCAACTTCTTCTCTAAAGGGATTTTCACTTGGGGTTTTTTTGGGTGGGTGCACCTTGGCAAAAGTGGATTGTCAAGCAGCAGGTCTGCATGGAAAGATGCCTTTTTTTTCCTTCTTTTTTTCTTTTTTTTTTTCCCCCAGAAATTTCCCACTCCAGATGATCTCCACTCCCAAATCTCCCTGCCTGATCATTGGTAAATAGGAATAGGATGGTGAAGACCAACATCACCCTGAGCTGAAATTCAAAAGCCTCCCTGTGAAAACTTTATGAAGACAAACCAGACAAAACCTTGTCAAATTCCAGGCCTATGTGTGATGTCTTGTCCTGCCTGGCCACCCCATCCCTTGGAAACCATCTCCAGTTTTCCAGTTATTGGAGAGAGCAGCTCCTGTTACACGCTCCCCATCTGCACTCACTCCATCAGGGTCCTGGTTAATTCTTTAGGCAGCCAGAGCAGCTTAAAAACTTATTGGGCTTAATGCATGGAAGGAATAATAGAGCTGGAATCAATAAATACTGCTTATTAATTAACAAGTAATTTTTTAAATTATCCCTTGGGGTGGGTGAGTTTGCCACTTCTGTTGGAAAACACAGTTTGGATGGAGAGAAAACTAAACAGGAGAGATTTAGTGAATCATTTGGGGTGAATCCTGCCCTTCTCACCCCAAAACACAACCTGTGTGCTCCCAAAGGGTATAGAAAAACCAATATATTCTCAAGTGCTTCTAAACCAAAGGCATTGCCTTCTTTTGAAACTTCATTTTCACTCCCAACATCAACTCAGGTGAAGACAAAAAGGATTAAATAAAAGCTTTAAAACCCCTGGAAAGTAAATCATAAACCTGGACCCTTTTATTACTGTTATTGAATTAATCCCATAACGGAGCAAAAGGAGTGGAAGCTCAACTCAAGACACTTTTCCCTCCTGTCTCACAGTGTGACTGGAAAACTAAAAAACCCCCAAACCCCCCCTTTTGCCAGAGCCCCCTGGGAGAGGGAGATGCTGAGTGAAAAGCTCAGGTCTGGAAATGTGAATTTGGTGAAAGGGAGGTTTCCAGGCCTGGCTGGCAGGGCTGCAGCTGCTCTCCACCCCTGCCAGCAGGAGCTAGTGCATCCCAGGGGATTGATGGGATTTATCCTGTTGCTCCGTTCTGCAGAGCAATTCCTGTTGGGTGAGAGAACAGCAGGTTTTTCCCTGGTTCAGCACCACAAGGAATCACATCTTGGCAGTAGCACCAGCGAGGGAACCCAGGATGTGGATCAGCTTCAGGCAAGCTGTGCTGTCACCTGGGTCACAGGGGGTTGAGTCCCTAAAAGCAGGAGATGAGATGACAGGGGTGGACCAAAGGGTGCAGGACTTGGATCTCCAACTTGCAGTGTTGGGTTTTGTGCAAAGTCACTGAAAAATGACTGGCTTGATTTTAGCCCTCAGGAGCTCAAGCCAAGGAGAACTAGGGGTAGATACAGAAAGGCTGGTTGTCCCCAGGCAGGAGGTTCAAGCTACTGTTGTTTGGGAAGGGACCCCCTTTCATGGAATCATAGAATGGTTTGGGTTGGGAGGGACCTTAAAGATCATCTAGATCCAACCCCCTGCATGGGCAGGGACACCTCCCACCAGCCCAGGCTGCTCCAAGCCCCATCCAACCTGCCCTTCAACACTGCCAGGGATGGGGCAGCCACAGCTTCCCTGGGCAACCTGGGCCAGGCTCTCACCACCCTCACAACAAAGAATTTCCTCCTCATGTCTCACCTCAATCTCCCTCTTCCAGTTTTCATCCATCCCCTCATCCCATCCCTCCCTGCCCTTGTCCCAAGCCCCTCCCCAGCTTTCCTGGAGCCCCTTCAGGCACTGGAAGCTGCTCTAAGGTCTCCCTGGAGCCTTCTCTTCTCCAGGCTCAACACCCCAACTCTCCCAGCCTATCTCAAGAACAGAGCTTCTCCAGCCCTTGGATAACTCTGTGGCCTCTTGGACTCTCTCCACCAGCTCCATGTCCTGCACAGAAGCATCCCTGGGTTCCTTGTGTTCTGCAAACACTGAGTTTTCCAGAATAATTTTCTGCTTTGCCTAAGTACTGAAAAAACAATTCCTGCTGAAGCCACCATGTTATGAGAAAGCCATAAAACACTGGGAAATAGGGGTTTCCATGGAAGCTACCAGCTCAGCCTTAACTCTGGTACTGCTGCCTCACATCCCATAATATGTAACAAACCCTCCCCAGTGAGAGCCCAGACCTGGGGACCTCACAGGTTGCTGCATCCCCCCCCCCCCCAGACAACACCTTTATTCCAAAGGTTGTTGTTTGTGTTTTTCCCTTTGGTTTTGTTTTTTCCCTTAAAAAAGTAAATTATTGAGCTTCCAGCTGTGAAATTCCCCAAAATAATTGAGGAGTCTCAGAGCAGAACCCTCCCCTCCCAGGTACAGCCCCGTGCTACATCTGCTGGAGGGATTTTTCTGGGTCTGCAGTGATTGGGGGCTGTGTGCTTTTAGTGGGAGGAGGTGAAATACTTGATCCACGATCAAATATTGAAGGCACATAAATAATATGTCAGGAGCCTATTTCTTCATCTGCTGCATGGATGCTGGCATCAGTGGAGTAGTAAAATGCTTTGCATTTTACAACTCTGCTTTCAGATCCAGAAATTAGGGGAACTTCTGAGATCTCATTTTCTCTGCCTCTCGTGTGTATAGAAAGACAAAAAAGCACCACCCAGGAGAGACCAAGTAAATGCCCAAGTGGGTAAAGATGCTGCTGCTCTTTTGAGGATTAGTCTGGGGCTCACAACGTGGGAAAAGCAAAGCAAAGTGAGGTTTTCTAGGGTTATGCAGGAGGCTGTTAAGGATTAATCAGGAAGATTTTAGGAGAAGCCATGTCTCAGCTGGGGTGGGGAACCTGGCTGTGACTCCCCTGTGGAGGTGTCACTTTTGCCTTTGGAGCAGCTGGGATGCACACGTGGGGAGTCCTCACATCCCTGCACATTTGACAGGATTTACTCCTTCATCCCAGTTTTTTGGAGGGGACACTGAGACGTGAGGCTTGAAAAGGCTGGTCCCTGGGCTGGAAATACACCTGGACACCAAGGGCAGATTTTCCAAGGTCCTGTGCAGTGCCACAAGTGACAGGGCTGTCCCATGTCCCCTCATTAGCAGAGCCTGGTTAAATTGGCATTTCCTGACACAACCATTGCTCACTAACTTCCCTCAAAGTTGCTCCCATGGAGCAGATCATCCTGAGGGCCATTATGCATCATACACAGAACAACCAGGTGATCAGGTCCAGTCAATATGAGTTAGGAAAGGAAGGTCCTGCTTGATGAACCTGATCTCTTTCTATGACCAGATGACCTGCCTGGTGGATGTTGTCTACCTGGACTTCTGTAAGGCCTTTGACACTGTCTTCCACAGCATTCTGATAAAAAACTGGCTGCTCATGGCTGGGACAAGTGGATGTTCTGCTGGGTGAAGCACTGGCTGGATGGGCCCAGAGGGTGGGCCAAGGTCAACTGTATGAAGTTCAGCAAGTCCAAGTGCTGGGTCCTGCACCTGGGCCACAACAACCCCAGGCAACATTCCAGGCTTGGGGAAGAGTGTCTGGAAAGCTGCCCAGAAGAAAGGGACCTGGGGGTTCTGATTGCTAGGGAGCTGAATATGAGCCAGGAGTGAGCCCAGGTGGCCAGGAAGGACCATGGCATCCTGGCTTGTCATGGGAATAGTGTGGCCAGCAGGAGCAGGGAGGTGATCATCCCTCTGTGCTGGGCACTGGTGAGGCCACACCTGAAATTCTGTGTCCAGTTTTGGCACCTGAATACAAGAAGGACATCGAGGTGCTGGAGAGTGTCCAGAGAAGGGTGACCAAGATGGTCAAGGGCCTTGAGGACAAGTCTTATGAGGAGCAGCTGAGGGAACTGGGGCTATTTAGTCTGAAGAAAGGAGGCTGAGGGGAGACCTCATCATCCTCTACAACTAAAGAGGTCGTAAAGAGGTGGGTGCTGGTCTCTTCTCACAAGTAACTGGTGATAGAACAAGAGGAAATGGCCTCAAGCTGCACCAGAGGAGGTTTAGACTGAACATTAGGAAGAACTTTTTCCCTGAAAGGGTTGTCAGACATTGGAACAGGCTGCCCAGAGGTGGCTGAGTCACCATCCTTGTTTAAAAGTCATCTAGATGTGGTGCTTGGGAACATGGCTCAGTGCCGGGCTTGGGAGAGTGAGATTAATGATTGGATGTGATGATCTTGAAGGTCTTTTCCAACCTAAGTGATTCTGTGATTAAAGCAACAAAGTGGTAATATATGTATACATATATATACCTCTGTGTGTGTATATATATATATATATATATATATGTATATATATATACTATTTTTTTCTTCTGCAGGTAGAGAAGAGGAATGATTTTAATCTGTTTTAAACCTCTCAGCTGGCATCCTCCCAATTATCTCCTCCTTTTTTTTTTGCTTTTCTGTTTTCCATTTCGCTGCTGAAGAGGAGGAGGAGTGAAACAAATGAAAATACCTCTGGATTTCTTAAGAACTAATTTTAACATGAACTCTTTGCAGCAAATCAAAAGGTAAAGTATTCACAGCCTCTTAATATCAGCTTAATATCAGCAAGTTCTTTTTCTGTTGCAGTCAATAAACGTGGCATTGTGTGTGGAGCATCTTGTACCTACCAGCACCCTGGTCACAAGGGAAGATGGGGACAACCTGTTTCAATGCTCCCCGGGCATTTTGGTGGCCCTGTGGCCACCACCCTGCTGGCCAGAGCTGTCAGGGCTGACCAAGGGCCTTTCCTCCAGCACTGGGTAGAACCAATGCTTGGCTTGCTGAAGTTTTAGCTCAACAGTGGGGAAACATCCCATGGTGGTGCTGAGCAGGAGAGGGTCTGGCAAATAAAGAACATATCGGAGCAGATGTCTCATGAGGGAGCTGGGCTTGTTCAGCCTGGAGAAAAGGAGGCTGAGCCTTCTCCCTCTCTACAACCACCCGAGAGGAGGTTGTAAAGAGGTGGGTTTGGTCTGTTCAGTGAAGTTACAAGTGACAGGACAAGAGGTAATGGCCTCACATTGTGCCTGGGGAGGTTTAGATTGGATGTTAGGAAGACTTTCTTCCCCCTAAGGGTTGTCAGGCCCTGGAACAGGCTGCCCTGGGCAGTGGTGGAGTCACCATCCCTTGAGGTACTTAAGAGTCGTACAGACATAGTACTTGGGGATATGCTTTAATTAAGGACTTTCAGTGTTGGGTTGATGGTTGGACTCTGTGATCTTGAAGGTCTTTTCCAACCAAGGGAATTCTGTGATTCTGTGCAAGTGAGCTGGAACAAACATTGCTCCTCTGTCTGGGGACTGTAAGAACATGGAGACAGAGAGATGGAATGAGAGGTTGGCATATGAAACCTGGGGTTTTGGTGCACTTCTCCCATGTTAACTGGCCCTGCTGGAGTTACCCTGGATCCACCCAGCCCACCACAAAGCACAGAGAACAAAGCAAGCAACGCCTTTAAACAGAGGAGCCCTGCCAGGCTGCAGGAAAGAGGGGAGTTGCACGAGACACATCCAGAGGCTGGAGAAATCCTTCCATCTTCAAGAGGACAGAAAAACAACATTGCATATTGTCTCCTTTTTGGAGAGAGAGCTGCATCTCTGAACTCCAGAGCCTCGAGGCAGCTCTTTGCAGAGCGGGGCAGCAACCGCCTTTGCGCGTCGCCATCTCTTTTGCCCTCTTGGTTTATTTTTTGGGTTGTTTGTGGTTTTTTTTCCTTTTTCCCTTCCTGTACATAAAGGGATGAAGTTTGCTTGGAGCAACTTGGCATTCTGCTGGGTGAGCTCCTGCTGTTTCAGCTCCTGTCTTTATTTCTGTTGGGCCGTGCAGGGCGGAAGCAGCAGCGATGCTGTCGCGGCTTCGCTGGGGTGTTTAATCACGCGCCAAAGGTTTTACTGCTTGGTGTGCTCTGCCACAGGAGATGTTCTGGTTTAATTAAAAAAGCAGCCAGGGAAAGAGAAAAAAAAAACAAAACACCAAGCCTCTGAGCCTGCTTTGCTGTTCAAATCTGTGTCGTTCAGGGCTTCGGTGCCGGGTTGTGGGGCCATGAGCTGATTCACCTTCATGTGCGGTGGTGGGATGAGATAGTGGGAAGGGTGGGAGGGAGATCCTGGCTTTCCTGGCTCAGGGGGGTAATTCCTGATGCTCCGTGGGCAGAAGCCTGGAGTGGGTCTGGAGGCTCTTCTGGACTTCACCTGGCCTCAAATGCCAGCAAAAGCACCTGGAAAATGGGAACCTGGAGCTTCCCAGTGAGCCTTTGAGGCTGAGCATGGCACCAACACGCCAGCCCCTCTGGTCACACCAGGGCCAGGATGAGTCCTGGTGAATATTTCATGTCACCTCTTCTGTCTGCTGAGAAGATTCTCCTGCTGCCTTAATTCCACCCTTCCTGCCTCTGCTGAACCTTTTTTTTCTCAGGTTTAATTTACCAGCCCTAGCAAGCACAGATAAAAGCTGCTCCGTGGTTAGATGCTGAAGGGGACTGAAAATTACCACCTCTCCCAGGGAGTTTTGCTCCTCAATCAAGTTAAAGGAGCAATTTCTTAAGCTAACATTTATTCTTTGTCTTTCCAAGGTATCTGAAGACTCTTCTGGAAGCCAGGTGGGAAATGGCCCTTTCTCCTCTTAGACCTGTTGCTGTGATTTCAAACACCAGTGAAGGCACAGAGGCTGCCACAGCCTCCACAGCAGGGAGGGCAGCAGGAAAAGTCATGCTTAAATACTGAAACAGGAGCACAGCTCAGCTGGGATAAAGGGGGACAGTCACCTCCTGCATGAAGCAACCTCAGACTCTCATCCCTCAGCACCAGGACCATGTTTGGAAGCTGCTTTACTTGCTGCATGAGGCTCATCTGTTGGAAAGCAAACATTTAACTTGCTGGACCACTTTGGGGTCTCTCCTCAGAGGCTTTGGCTGGAGTTTTAAGGATGAAGCAACCTTGGAGCAGCCCCACAAGTAGGACCTGACCCAAAAGCTGCCATGAGACCTCTTGATTTCCGAATCTATTTGTTCTAGGAATGATTGGTGGCACAAGGAATTACACAATATTTCTCTGTTGTAAAAATTCTTGTTTAGGGGTGTTCTTTCTTTGTGAGCCATTGACTCTGTGTGGAGAGCAGGAAGACCCAGAGCAGGTATCAGAGGGCCACAGCATGGTCATCTGGAGATGGAAGTCTTGAGGACTGACCACACATGGAACACTGCTTTCAGTTCTGGGCCCTGCTCTGCAAAAAAGATGTGGACAGGCTGGAGAGGGTCCAGAGAAGAGCCATGAGGATGATCAGAGGACTGGAGGACCTGCCCTATGAGGAAAGGCTGAGAACACTGGGTTTGTTCAGCCTGGAGAAGACAAGGCTCAGGGGAGACCATATGACCATGTACCAGTCCATAAACGGTGGCCACCAAGAAGATGGAGACTCCCTTTTTACAAGGAATCCCATGGAAAAGACAAGGGGTGATGGGTACAAGATATTCCTGGGGAGATTCCAATTGGAGCCCAGAAGAAAATGTTTCACCACGAGAACAGTCAGACATTGGAATCATCTCCCCAGGGAAGTGGAGGGTTCCCCTCCATTGGACAGTTTGAAGTCTCAGCTTGACAGGGTGTTGGGCCACCTCACTTCAACTATATAATTGCCTAGAAAGGTTGGACCTGATGATCCTCAAGGTCCCTTCCAACCTGGCATTCTAGGATTCTATGACAGAAGAGAAGCAGGGGTGGGGGTTGGTGACCGGGCAGGGTGTGTGTCTCACACCCCGTCTGCTCCAGAGGTCACGTTAGAGGGAAGAAATCAATAAAAGCAATTATTAGAAAATCCCTGTATACCCGGGGGATGCAGCTGGAGGCATAAGGAGGCCAAGTCTCCAGCAGGTTCAGCTTTGACCTGACTCTGCTGCTGGCATGGTCACCCCGTGGTGCTGCAGAGTGAAGGCACCTGGAGAATCTCAGGGCAACAGGGGCTGTTCAAGGGCAGGTTGGATGGGGCTTGGAGCAGCCTGGGCTGGTGGGAGGTGTCCCTGCCCATGCAGGGGGTGGAACTAGATGATCTTTAAGGTCCCTTCCAACCCAAACCATCCCATGATTAGGAGGAAATTCTTTGCTGTGAGGGTGGTGAGAGCCTGGCCCAGGTTGCCCAGGGAAGCTGTGGCTGCCCCATCCCTGGCAGTGTTGAAGGGCAGGTTGGATGGGGCTTGGAGCAGCCTGGGCTGGTGGGAGGTGTCCCTGCCCATGCAGGGGGTTGGGACTAGATGATCTTTAAGGTCCCTTCCAACCCAAACCGTTCCATGATCCTATGATATCAGAGCATTTTCCAGAATAATTCCCGAGGGAAACAACCCCTTTCTGCACAAGGAGAAGACTCTCCTTCTCCATCAAAAACACCCCCTAAATTCCCATTAAAATCTATTTCAAAGGAACAATTTTAAGAGCCCCAAAGCTGCCCCAATTCCTTTCAAATTCAATGGGAATATTGCCAGGTTTTTCACACAGATTCATTCAGGCAATTCCCATCCTTGGAAATCCCAGCTCCGTGCAAACTCTCGCAAGAGCAGCAGCTACTACAGGAGGAGAGTTTGGGGCCTTTTCCCTTCTTTCTGTGATTTGGCCAGGCTAGAGGATGGTGGGTCAGTTCTAAAGGGCTGTGGCCACCAATATTCCTGCTGTCCTTGGCGTGGGTAAAGTCATTCCAGGGGGATACTGGGCAGGGAGCAGCAGGGCTGGCTGGCAGGGCAGGTAAGTTCTACCTGCTGAGCTGCCAACCAGCAAGGCTGCTTCTCATGTTTCTTTGGCAGACTAATGGGTGACAGCAGTTGTGTGGGAAGGCTAATGGAGAGAAGGTTTGATAAAATAGAAGCACCATCCCTAAGTTCCTCTGATGCTTTTTTGCAGTTATGTAATTTTAAGATGACATTGATTTGGAAAAAATAATAAAATAAAGGGGGAAAAAAACCCCAACCCCAACGCTGGGAAACTTTGAACAATTTGGGCTGGATTCTGCTCTCACTGGTAGCAGAGAGAGTTTGGGTCCCTCCCTGCAGACTTCAGGGGAGGCTCAGCACGTTTTCCCAGGAGGAGGAGTGGGAAAGAGGATCTGCATCCTGCTGGGAGGCAGGAGGGGCAGTCCCTGGCCAGGATGTGTCCCCCTCGTCCCCACCGTGGGGTCTGTCTGTGGGCACTGCCCCAGCCTCAAACAGGTGACTCTTGCAAAGCCACTTCTGAAGTTCCTGAGGAGCTCTTGAGGGTGCCTGGGGGAATTCTAGCTCCCATCCCAACTGGACCTGGCTCTGGGGCTTGTTTGTAAAGGAGAGTTGGTGGCAGAGGTTGCAATGAAGGACGTGAAGGAGCAGCACAGGTGGTTGGATGGCAGAGGAGTTGGGAGCTGAGTTTGAGACCCTCATCCCTGGCTCATCACAACCTGGGTGTGCTCAAGGCTGGAGAGCAGCCAGGGAAAAGCTGGGAGAGCCCCCAGAAAATCCCACTGGGCTCACAGGGCTCTGCTGCTCCCAGGGCACAGGGAAAGGCCACTGGGTCTGTCATGCCTGCTTTGAGAGGTGAAGCTGGGCAACTGTGCCTCAGTTTCCCTGCCCAGCTGTCCTGTAGAGAGCAGCAGGTTTCCAGGCACAGCTGGTACAGCAGGAAGGACAATGAGACCTGGCTCAGACCAAGCCTGGCCTCTCTCCTGACCAGGATCCAACCCCTGGCACATCTTCCCCCTCCCATCCTAACCAGTTGGGACTTTTTTATTTATGTTTCCTTGTAGCCTCCAGCATCTGGCCTATCTGATGGCTGATGAGTTTTTTTTCTTAATTAAAATTACCTGCTTTCTTCTTTCATACAATCCTATGGGAAGCCAAAAAGAAGGGAGCTCTTAGATGGAAAAAGCCCCAAAGAAATGAATCTACAGCAGAAAGAAGGTTCCTCTGAGAGGGACACAGGGACTGACTCTGCCTTGACACAAAGATAGATGTTGTCAGGATTAGTTTTCCTGAAACAAATGTTGTCAATACTTTTTGGGAAGATTTTCACTGATCCTCTTACCCCTCCCAGAGGAGTGGCTTTGCTCCAGGCATACAAGGCAGAAAGGAGAAGATTCCTGGTCTCTTTTCCTCTTCAGCTGTCCCCATAATCACTGCAAACATTTCTATTCCTTGTTCCCTTCTCCCCCTCTCTCCTGCTCTTAAGTGGTTGGATGTGGCTGGGTGAGCACGAGGCAGGTGCACATGGTGCTTTGGTGCTTCTCTGAGCAGTGGTTAATGGACTGGATGATTCTCTGAGGGGGCACATCAATGTTTTTCTCTTGTCAAGGATTTTTTTCCCTGTCTCTGAGTTGATCTTTGAAAACAATACACCTGAAGGTGTAAAACCTCTGTGGAGAACTGAGAAAGACTGACTGGAAAAGCACCTACCAAAGAGTTTCTGATCCCCCCTTGAGCTCTCCTTTTTGAGCAGCCTCCTTCACTTCCTCCTTTCTATCTGCAAGGATATTAGTTGCTTGAACAACATCCCACGAGTTGTTTTGATTTGCCATTCATCTCGTAAACAAAATGCTCCAGGGAAGCAATTTGTCTCATGTCAAGGCTCTAAAATGTGGGGAAAGAACATGTCCCCCTTGCCTTTGCCCCCTTTGCCAGGATCAGTTCCTTGGTGCAACGAAAGGTGATGGCAAATAAGGGGGAATCAGCAGCTGGAAATCCACCAGTTTGCATCTCAAGCTCCTAAGAACATCCTGAACCTTCCACAAAACAGAAGGAAAGCAGGGCTGTTGATTTGCCTTCCAGCTGCTCCTAAATCTTAGTGCATCCTCCCACATTTAACCCCTGGAGACAGTGACACGTGAGGTTTGTCACATCTCTGAGATGGACACAGAGGGACACACAGGAGACATTTCCACGTGGACACTGAGACACCTTCAATATGTTCCTCACAGTGGGTGCTTCTCATGACAATAAAGAGGTTTTTTTCCTCACGTTCATTGACATCACATTTTGCAGTAAGTCCCCAGGGAACAGTTCCCAGAATAACTGCACAAGACAAATAATCACTATTCCCAATTTCTTTCCTCCTGTTCTTCCGGATGAAGTAATGTGGCACTTCTGTGTGGTAACTGAGAATAACTGACCTTAGAAAAAGAAGGAAGAATTCCAAACGGTGATCTGAGAGGCAACTTCAAGGGAAAAGTGGCACCTTGTGCTTGGAAATCTTAGCCTGGGACAGCTGGCATTGCCCTGCACAAGCCCTAGTGCAGAGACCCAGCTTTTGGGGAGCAAACTGGTGCTGGGGTGCAATCGATTTCATGGCCATCAGATTGGCCTTCACCTCGGCTGTGAGCCTGGGGGTTACAAACCTCCCTGCCAGTCCTGCTCAGCTAATCCCACCCTTTGCTTCTCCAGGGAAGCTGATAGTGACACTGTGTGATTCCTTAGTGCTCAGCAAAAGGTTGGTTTGGATACCAGTATCACCAGTGCTCAGTTCAGAGGAGGTATCCTCTCTGGCTTATACAAACCAGCATCCCTCCTGAGAGCCCCCAGTGGCTGAGGCACATTCAGAAACATCAACTGAATTTAGGAGACAGGGATCAAAAGAAGAACATTGTGCTGCTCCACAGCAGGAGGGATGAAAAACTGTTTCAGGGCCATTCACACAAAGATACGTGTCTGGCTTCCAGAGCCTGACCCCAGGCTGACAGAGACCAGCAGAGTATTTGGGGGAACAGTGTTACACACTGTCCTTATCCTTATCCTCTTCTCTAGGTTTGTGTTTTTATCAGAGACAGGATATTGGAGCAGATGAAGCCTCAGTCTGGTTTCATACAGCTCCTGACCACCTCCAGACTTTGCAAAGTGGGACATGCCTGAATCCCACAGCTTCCCATTAGGCTGCTGGAAAGCAAATGACTTTCAGCTCAATGACAACGGGGCAAAACCAAAAACAAACTTTCTGTGCTGCCAACTCCACGTGCAGGGACCTTCTCTGCACCTCTAAGCCTGAGCCCCAGGGCAGTTCTGCAGCTCTGCTGCTGAGCTGGCAGCACCCAGGAACTGCTCCTGCCCAGGCACCTCGGGGGCAGGAGCAGAAGGTGAGCACAGCTCCCAGCCTGCTCCCAACAGCTCCTGTCCTGTGTTTTACACAGCCTGGAAAGGGATTCAAGGACAAACGGGCAGTTCATGAATAACCCAGGATCAACCAGACTGTTTAAGCACTATAAAGGTTTGTGTACTTTTCAATTGATAACATATAATAATGTATAATAATGAATTATTTTTTAAAGAGCCACAAATCAGCTGCTTGTTACCTGCTTATATCTCTGCCAACACTCAGAGCAATCACCCACTGCAGCCCAGTGGAAGCTTTCTGCTTTACTGGAGTTACTGGGCTAAGGAGCTGGAGGAAGGATGCTGCCCTGCCCAGCAAGCACCAGGCAGAGTGCTGAGCTTGTGCAACACAGGGAACACCAGGGAAAGGAGTCAGGAATCACTATTCTCAGCAAAAGCTGAGCTCACCCAAAATTCCCAGCTGGGTGGGTGCCAGGGGAAGACAGGATGGCAGCCACGGCACTGCCAGGGAGTCTGTCCTTGGACTCCTAGAGGATTTGCTTCCACTCAACATCCTGCAGGATGCAGCAGCTCATAAATGACACACAGGTCCCATGCTCTGCCTAGTCTGGTACAGCTGGAGCTCCTCACATGGGTCTCTTTACACTTCCCTGGCAGTACAACAGAGCCTTTCCAGGCAATACGTGCCTAGAGGGGCCTCCATGTGACCCAGGAGCAGCTCATCTCCAGTAGGCTTCCCTAGATGTGCACCAGATTCCCCTCTTGCTGGTGTAAACCCAATGCACCCACAATGAGCTTGGTGGTGAAATTCAGATGAGCACATGGCCTGGAGCTACTACTGTGAGTAACAGCTCCCTGCATCTTAAAAGGGACTGAATCAGCAACCAGAATAACTCTGGGCTTCTATATCCAGGCATATCTGCCCCAGATTCCTCCACACTTCCCAGAGCTAGGGCTGTGTGCACACACACCGTGCTTGCTTTTTTAATTCTAATCTCTCTGTTGTTTTAAGAACAGTAGTTGAGTTAAGGGTGATAGTCTGAGCAAATTCCCTTGTTTGTTAAGAAAACAACACGAGCCTGATTATGAGCTGAGATCTACCTATTGATCAGGTGGATCAATGTGCTGGATTCAGGAGTTATACACACCCTCAGCTGGTGGGGAGAGAGCTCAGAAGAAAGGTTGGTCAGTGAAGACTTATCTTTCAGTGTAACCTTTCAAACAGGAGATGTGGTTTCTGGAGAACTATTTGTTGCTTCCCACTGCACTGTAGGGTTGGGGAAATCCATCCAGTGTTGCCAAAACCTGGACCAAGGCAGAAGGGCTGAGCAAAGCAGGGCAGGAATGGTGCTTTCCCTACCTGCAGTGGGGACAACCTGGATCTGCTCTCCCTGAGGACCAGAGCCTTGAAATGTGAAATTATGACCCCAGTGAACTGTGTTTAAATAATTGAAAGTGAACCCTCTTCTTCCAGTGCTGGGAGGACGACCTGATCCCTCCTCTGGAGGAGTGTTGAGGATGACACAGTGGCCTCGCTGAGTTGATGATGAAAGTCCCCTTGGCTTTCCCAAGACCAAGGTTTCACCCTATTAAAAAGCAGACACTAAACCACAGCTCAGCACAGCACTAAGCACCCCAAGACCATTTGGTTTCAGCAAGTCATTTGGTGGCTCAGCCTTTCCAAAATCAGGAGGTACATCCTGGCAGGAGGATGTGGTAGCCCCAAGGCTGGAGGAGAGCAGGGAAAGAGAAGAACTAGCAGCTCTGGGAAGGAGGTGGTCTCTGGGGCTGGCAGTCAGGATCAGTCCCTTTGGGCAGGGTTCCCAGGTGGGGGCACCTCCCTGAGCCACTTCTCTTCCTGCCAGACATGTGCCATCAGCGTGGAGGCTTCAAGGAGCACTTTGCTGCTTCACCCCAGGAGGCTGGAGGTGTAAATGAGATGGATCAAACTCAAAGATTTCCTTTGCATTTGGACTCTGTCATCCCATTTGCCTGATGTTTTCTCTGTGCTTGGTTAGAGCCCCTCAGCACTGGAGGGGGGTGTGACACATGGTCATAAATAACCATTAACTCTGCAAGTACTTTCTAGTTTCAACATCTTCAATAAACAGATGCAAGTCTCCTGAAATGCAAACCTGTCTATAGCTGTATTACCTTGGCCTGCACGTTGCTTTTCAACGAGAAAGCCCTGCTGAGCAGCAGGGCTGGCACAGACTAGCTTGGTGTTTCCTGATCCACACGGTGAAAAGAGGCTTCTTTGTCACTGGGAAATCAAATGGCAAGATCACATACCAGAATATGTCGCTGTGCTTGGAAGTGAGATGCTTCACACTGTGATTTTTCAGCCACTGAAACTGGTTGG
This sequence comes from Apus apus, assembly GCF_020740795.1. NCBI lineage: Eukaryota > Metazoa > Chordata > Aves > Apodiformes > Apodidae > Apus > Apus apus. Next base: position 4,467,383 of record NC_067306.1, on the reverse strand, counting down.
AGATTGGCAGAGCTGTGGAACATCAGCTGAGGTGGTGCTGCCAAAGAGGGAGGAACTGGTTGTGGCAGTGGGATTGAATGGGGAGGGGGGTGCTGGCATCAGACCTCCTGCCCAGGAGCAGACAGAGCTCCCTGGAAAAGGGGGATGAGCCATAGGGGGTAACACTGGTAGTTAATTTTAAGAGACTACCTGGGAGGTGGTTGTGATTTAACAGCCAGCTCTCCTGATCTCAACCAAAGCCCCCCCAGCAATGCCCAGACTTGAGATGCATGCTGGCTGATGGAAATTCCTGTGGGATTTGCCTTCCTGAGTCACTTCCACAGCATCATTTCCCTCCTCTTTTGATGAGCAGTGTTTAACCTGCCTCCTTATCACTGTGTGGCATGGAAGGCACCCAAGTCTGCTCTCAGGGAGGCCAGTTTTTGAGGCTGGGGCTCTGCAGACCAGCCCTTGGTGAGCGATGGCTTTAGCTCTGGGCATGGCCCAAGCAGGACCAGCTCACAGCTTTGCTGGCTTTGGCAAAGCAGGAGCTGAGTTGAAATTGTAGCTGGGAAAGCCAGGTTTCCTGGCCTTGGTCCTGCTGTGATGGTGGGGACTGGGAAGGCAGAGCAGAGCACAGATCAGCAACACCTTTGCAGAAAGACAGGGAGGTGCTGCTGAGCCAGGCACATCATGGGGAGAAGATGGGGGTGCTGAGGCCAAGGCCAGCAGGCTACAGAGAGCACAGAGCAGCAGCTGCCTCCCCCCCTCTGCAGCTGGGCTGAGCAGGAGCTGCCTGACATCACAGCAGACACAATTAGGCACGAGAAGCTCAAGCAATTAGCAGAGCACTGCTGGGTCGTTTCTGCTTGAGCTGTTTAACAACCACAGCCAAGCCCTCTGTCCAGCCAGCAAGGTGAAGCCCAGCAGTGAAAAAAGGGATCTCACCTGGAACACAGGAAAATCACCAGAAACCAGCAAATGCTGCAGGGACAGAACACCAGTGATGGGGGTGTTCAGCCTGGAGAAGAGAAGCTCCAGAGAGACCTTAGAGCAGCTTCCAGGGCCTGAAGGGGCTGCAGGAAAGCTGGGGAGGGGCTTGGGACAAGGGCAGGGAGGGATGGGATGAGGGGGATGGATGAAAACTGGAAGAGGGAGATTGAGGTGAGACATGAGGAGGGAATTCTTGGCTGTGAGGGTGGTGAGAGCCTGGCCCAGGTTGCCCAGGGAAGCTGTGGCTGCCCCATCCCTGGCAGTGTTGAAGGGCAGGTTGGATGGGGCTTGGAGCAGCCTGGGCTGCTGGGAGGTGTCTCTGCCCATGCAGGGGGTGGGAGTAGATGTGGTCCCTTCCAACCTTCACCATTCTGATTCTATGCAAACCAGGGCTGTGGGAGGAGGCAGAGCCCAGCCTGTGCATGCTCAGCTCTTGGATGCCACCCATGTCCCCAAACTTCTTCTTTGCTATCAGCTACTCCAAGCACCAGCAAAGGGCAGAGCCAGGGGATGCAGGCAGACACTGAGATGTGTGTCCAAGGCTGTCACACATCTCAGGAGCTGGAGCAAGTGGTTTCCAGCTGAGGGGAGGGGACCAGTGTCTGTTAGCACTCAGTGAAGCATAACTAGGGAACACAAGCAAGCAAAATAGCAGCTGCAAGAAAACCACAAAGCTAAGAGCTGCCCTGCAGTGGTGGCCAGGGGCTGGTTGTGGGCAGGGGCTGGTTGTGGGCACCACTGGCAAAAACCAGCTTGGCTTGGAAGCGAGTCAAGTGCCACTGAAATAAGTGAGAAGGAGGCTCAGAAAGAGGAGTTTCTCCATGAAGCCCACATTTTATCAGCATGATCGGGGATTTCAGAGTAGCTCAGAGAAACAGCCCTTCATTTCAGCCACTGTCACTGCAGGACTTGATGGACTCCCAGAGTGAAGCAGTGGAGATGCCACCAGCACAGTCTGCACAGGCACAATAAAAACGTCAGTGGCCTGAAGAACAACAGTGACAAAGCAATCTCTGCAGGAGATGGAGCTCAGTTTCTCAGCCACTTTGGTAAAGGCTGGTTTAATTTAATGCACAGTGGCTGAATTAAATATTCCTTGGCCTTATTAAAAGAAAGATTTACTCCCCGTTCTATTATTCATGGGGCTGTACAATAAGTAAGAGCCAGTTGGAGGATAATTGGCAAGGAGTTATTTACAGATATGAGAAATTGTTACTGAAACCTAGCAAACAGAGTCTTGGTGCCCTCCTGGAGTGGCCTGGCTGTGGGATGGCTGCACAAGACCACCCATCAGGGTAGCACCTCTGCAAGCAAGAGTAATGATGCCTTCAGTGGCAGGGATGGGAGTAACTCCTAGAACCAGCAGACACACAAACTGGCAGCATGATTCACTGAGTAATTATAGAATAATACAGTGTAAACTATTAAGAGATAATAACAATAAGTCAAGATTGACTTGTCTCCTTTAAAACCTCAGGCTGCCTCCTGGTTATTTGTTAGCTCTCCAAGCCTGCTGCACGCATGGGAGGAGAGCTGGAGGGGGCTGCTGGGTGGGGGCCTGGAAGGCACCTTCTTCTGTAGGCTTTGACAGCAGCAAACTTCTGGAGGTGGAGCCCATAGATCACCCAGGTTGATGCCTTTGCCAGAGGTAGATGTTTGCTGGAGGCCTCTGGAGAAATGGTTGTGGAGAGGATGGCACTGGGGGCCCATCTGGTAGGAGGGGGGGGGTGGGGGTTTGGCAGTGCTCATGCTTTGGGACAGGCTGAGATGGGGCTCAGGGGGTAGTTTCATCTGACCCTTTTTACAAAGGCACCTGTAATGTTTCCTGGGTGCTGGTATCTGCCAAAGTTCACCCAAGCTGAACTGGTTTTACCAAACCTGAATCCAGAATCCATCTAAGGAGGCAGCTACACTCATCTCCCACCAATCCCAGCACTACATTTTAATAACTTGAATGTGCTGGGTTTCAATTTTGAAATGTAACCTTTTGGCTTCCCAAACAGTCATTGGGCTCATTTAAATAATTACAAATAAAACAACAACCCAAACCAAAACCAACCCCCAAACCACTTCAGACTGCAGCTTTCCCCTCTGCAAACAGAGCCTTGAACTAACAGTGAGCTTGGTTGCTGCTTCTCTTCTCCTTGCACCACCTGCCTTCAGGGTGGGACAGTTGTGAGCTCCAGCCCTTCACACAAGCCACTTTAGGGGGATTAATGACACTTTTAGTGAATAAACTTAATGCAAAAGGCCTCAGCTGGCAGGTTCTGGGTTTGCATTGCTGGGTGGATGGAAAATCTTGTGCTCCAGCAGGATTTTTGCAATGGGCAGTGCCTAAAAAGCCTTTCAAGTGTGGGTGAGGACTTGGGGGAGCAGTCCCTGGGCTTGAGGATGAGACATGAATGTGGGATGTAGATGTACATGTGTGTGCAAACTCACATGCTTGTGCACATGTGTGTGCAGGAGCCACGTGTGTCTGCAGGGCGTAAGGCCAGGCAGGCCCAAGGGTCCAGGGGCTCATTCTGCCTGCTCAGCACCAGCAAAAATGCTCACACATGGTATATGGTGACAAGTGTCTGGGATGGGATGGCATAAGCTTAGTTTTCTGGCAAGGAAAGACCAAAATGTCAGATGCTTCCCCTGGATGGGAAGGGTCACAGCAGGAACAGCTGCCCAGCAGCTTGAAACTCAGTTATCCAAGCTGCAATTCTCCTCTGTGTAGATGTAATCAGCTCCTTATACATCTTATCATGCATTCACCTTGTGGTTATCATCCTCTGTCAAGCACCTTCTAGGCAGCTCATTACTGATGCATACACCTAGCAGATATCTCTCCCCTTGGGGGGACCTGCCTTGTTCCTGATTGACACCAAACCCTGGTCCCACATCCAAGGGCATCCTATGGCCCCAGAAGCAGCTGGTGAGGCTGCTTAGGAGGACTTGGCAAAATGGTGGTGAATGGACCTAAGAGAAACATTCTCCCCTTTTACTCAGCTCTTATGAGAGCACTGTGTCCCCACCTGGAGAACTGGGTCCAGTTCTGGAGCCCCAAACATAAGAAGGACATGGAGGTGTTGGAGAGAGGCCAGAGGAGGCCACAGAGATGATCCCAGGGCTGGAGCAGCTCTGCTCTGGAGCCAGGCTGGGAGAGTTGGGGTGTTCAGCCTGGAGAAGAGAAGGCTCCAGGGAGACCTTAGAGCAGCTTCCAGTGCCTGAAGGGGCTCCAGGAAAGCTGGGGAGGGGCTTGGGACAAGGGCAGGGAGGGATGGGATGAGGGGGATGGATGAAAACTGGAAGAGGGAGATTGAGGTGAGACATGAGGAGGAAATTCTTTGCTGTGAGGGTGGTGAGAGCCTGGCCCAGGTTGCCCAGGGAAGCTGTGGCTGCCCCATCCCTGGCAGTGTTGAAGGGCAGGTTGGATGGGGCTTGGAGCAACCTGGGCTGGTGGGAGGTGTCCCTGCCCATGCAGGGGTTGGATCTAGATGCTCTTTAAGGTCACTTCCAACCCAACCATTCTATGATTCTATGATCTGTTGTAACCTTTGGTTATAAAAGCCTGTGGGGTCTGTGACTGAGGCCCAGAGGCTCCACTCTGTACTTAACAGCAACTCACAAAAGAGGAAAAAGTGGACGTGGACTGTTCATTTCTTTCACTCCACCACAATATTGCCAGGAATATGACTCCAGGCAAGTTTGCAGCTTGTATTCACAGCTGAATTCTTTGGTGGCAAGAGCAATGAGCAATGATTTTTGTTCTCTGGGCTTCAATACTCATAACATTTCCATTTTTATGGCATTTGATTATGTATTAGACATTTAAGATGCATTTATAATATTAACCTCTCCAAAGAGGCCACTCCTAAAGCAGCTCAGTTTGCCTAGTTAGAATGCGACTCTTGCTGTTGCTGGTACCTCAAGTGGTCTGAGTCAATGAATCAAAGATCTGAAATGCTAAAGCAAAAAAATATATATATTTAAAAAAGCCCCCCACAGAGGGGGGAGAAGCCTTCTCTCCTAACAAATGACCTGTGCTGTAACATCAGCCACTTCCTCATTTGTCAGCGCGGGGCGGTTCTGCTCGGCTGCGCCCAAAGTTGTAATTTGCAAATCTGAATCCAATTTGATGCTTTGTCATCTGGTGACAGGGTGGAGGAGAAAGTGACTCACTTGCTGCTGGTGCTGCAGGGCTGGGGGGGGGAGCTGGGCAGCCCTTCCCACACCTCCCACCTTCGGGCAGGGGGGACGCACCCAGCAACCTGCTGGGTGGGGTTTTGTAGAGAGCTGGCAAGGAAAGGAAGCACCAAGCAGGGTGTTTGGCACGTGGAATGTGACAAAAGAAGCAAAGGGGTTTGTGACAAAAGAAGTGAAGGGGTTTGCTCAAGATCCTGAGGTGAGGCCAGCTAAATTCAGAGCCTGGAGCAGCAGCAGTTTCCTCATGGCCATCCAAGGGGATGCATACGCACTTAGCCCTCCCCTAGGGGAGACCTGCCTTGCTCCTGATGGACACCAAAACCCATCCAGGGGATGAGCTGTCTGATCACACTGACTCTCCCCTCCCTTCTGAGCTGGTTTGGACCTTCATTCATTCCTCAGTCTCTGTAAGTTGCTCTTTTGTGTTGCAGGAGCAGCTGTTTCCCCCGGAGGACACGGACCTTGGGGGCTGCCCACACATCTAACCAGGAGAGTCCTGACAGCACAAGGGCCTAAACAGAGACTGCAGAAGTGAGAAGGCTGTGACAGACACGGAGCAGAGTGAATATCCAGCATGCAACAGAACACAAAACTGTCCCCAAAACCAGGATGCAAGGATCTCAGCTTGCACTGAACCTCTCCCTGCTTCCTTCTCCCTCCAGTTGAGGACATCAACTCACTGCACAGGGTTTCCCCACGTCTATGACCTGCTTGGCACAACCATGGTGAGAACTGTAGAAAGAACTCCTCTTAGAATAATAATTGTCCTTTTGTTTTTTTGCCCTTACTAAGCACATCAGGCCTGAAAACAAATCCCTGAGCACAACGCCAGAGCCAAGGCAGCAGATCCCTCTCTTCATCCCAGCTCTGTCCACCCCTGCCTGGTGCAGGCAGGAGCAGCATGAGATCATGGAAACACAGGCAGTGCCACAACTCACACGAGAGGTGAAGAGTGGAAAAGCTGAATGAAGAGTGCAAAGCCTTTCTTCTGCTCCCTGTACCCAAAGCATTTCACTTAGTAGCTTTAATGCATTTCTTTTTTTCTCCATTTTTTTTCCCCCCTCCAGCTTTGACCTCCTGCCCTGCACTCAGGTTTCTACTGAACAGCAGAAATAGTACCCAAGATCAGATGCACAAGCTGTGGGACTCCAGCAGTGATGCTGGAGGAACCTCAGGGTTGCTGGTACCCCACTGCTTCTGCTGTTCCTCACAGGCTGAAGGCAGAGTCTTTATCTCAATACTCATGGGTTATTTTGTGAGGCAGTGCAGGATCTTAATGTACATACACTATAATTACTTTTAGTTGCTCCCTTCTCTTTTATTGTAATTTCCTTGCTAATTATCATTACAGAATCTTAACTCGGTTGTTCCCATTAATCTTAAATTAATTATAAGATAGTCCCTGTTCATTTAACACCAGGGTTGTTTCTTTTTGCTTTTAATCACATGTTTTTAGGGTTGTTGCTGATGTGCTGGAAACAGTCATATTGGAAGAGCAGCTCAACAGAGATGTTGCAGGAAACACAACCCAGGGGTGTCCCCCTCTCTTTCAAGGGTTTGGGACTGAATAAGCTTCAACTGACAGGAGAAAAGATCTGCTTCCTCATCTGCTCCCCAGTCTATCTAGAAACCACACTGATTTCTTTAATTGTCAGGTGCTGGAAGTGTTTTGACACAAGCCTTTTAGATGACTTGGCCTCAGGAGGTGAGGACTGAATCCCACAAGCATCAGGCTCTCACCTCCCAGAGCTTCCCTTGCAAATCTCCACCTCACTGAAGTGCATATTAACAGTGTAGGAACTTCAGATGACTCCTCAGCCTGTTGGTCTGGAGTCACTTAACAGGAGAAAAAAGCCACTCTTCATGGAGGTGCACCCCAGGGAACAGAGTATTTATTGAGCCTCTAGTGAGAAGCAATTCTATTCCTGGTTAGTTGTTAGGGGACCAGTTTTTCTGGATGATTTACAGGAGTGCTTGTTTTTTACAACACCAGAGGTTCAAGGTGTATTATTGCACCAATAATATCTTGCCTGGGTAACAAGCATTGGCTGAGACTTTCTTTAGTAGAGGTGATGACCTGGGGACACTAAGTTTTATCCCAAGCTCGTGGCAGCCAGTGCCTTTTCTTAAAAAACACCCCCAAATCCTCAAACTCATCAGCAGGCTTTAGGGCAGGAAACTCATCCTCCCTCCACAGAGATCAGGAAGCCCAGGTGACTTGCCCACATGCAATTCCATACCCAAAATGACATGTCAACATTTTGGTGACAAAGTATTTTGGCCTTTTCAAAATGTTATGGAAAAGACCTGCTCAAACCTGGAGGGAACTGTCCTCTTTAAGCCCAATCTGGCTGCTACAACCATTGCAAAATCATTTCCCCTATTATTTTTTTTTCAGAGTTCTCTGAGTTGGACAAAATACTGGTTTTTTTCCAGTCCTGCTTCATGTCAGCCCCATGTGTTTCAGCAAATTTGGAATAAAGTGTTGCAAAACGTTGGCTGAAAATGCTGATGAAAGCAAAAAGGTCCTGGAAAACACTTGGATTTCAGAGCCCCCAAGTTTGCCTCCACAATGTGGTGGTGCCAGAGAAATTTTGACAAGTGCTGCTGCCCCTCATCTCATGGCTGGTCTTTATGCACCTGAACTCTGTCCCAAGCATTTGTTGGGTGCCACCAAAACACTGAATAGGAGACAGCACCAGAGCCAAGAGTCCACATGTCCACATACCCACATTAGGAGGAAATTCTTTGCTGTGAGGGTGGTGAGAGCCTGGCCCAGGTTGTCCAGGGAAGCTGTGGCTGCCCCATCCCTGGCAGTGTTGAAGGGCAGGTTGGATGGGGCTTGGAGCAGCCTGGGCTGGTGGGAGGTGTCCCTGCCCATGCAGGGGGTTGGAACTGGTTGGAATCTTTAAGGTCCCTTCCAACCCAAACCATTCCATGAGTCTATGATTCAGTTTTGCAGTGTTGCCAGAGGAAACCAGCCCATGTAGGTCCTTCAGGAGTCCTTTTTGTGAAGCTGGAACTGCACAAAATCTCTGTGTTGCACTCTCAGGCCTTTCCTGCAAGAGGAAAACAAGCCTTCCCATTCCTTCTGTCCCAGCTTATCCACAAATAGCTCCTGTGCTGGCTGCCTGCCCAGGGGAGGAATCCAGGATCCTGGACTAGATGATCATTAATGTCCCCTCCAACCCAAACCCATCACGATTCCATGTCCTACAAGGAGAGAGGAGCCCCAGCACTAGGTCAGACTCTGGAGCACAAGATGCTCACTAAACACGTAGCAATAGGACAGTCCTCTCTGCCCAGCAGTGCACAGTGACTCTCAGACAGAAAATAACAGCCCCCTCTTGCCAGCTGAAGAGAGAGGCTGCTAAAGAAACTGGGTGAGCAGCTCTGATCTATAACATTTAGAATCCCATGGGATGCCCAAGGCTTATAAGTCAGCAATATTGACTTATTTATAGGCTAAGCAGGAATATGAAAGGATTGGGGGAGGATGAGGCTTTGGCAACGGGATTAAATTAGGTGGTTTTTTGTGCAATTTTGGTTTGTCTGGATTTTTTTTCCCCTAATTTGAAAGAGCTGCTGCTCTCACACAACCCTTGGCTCGGGTAAGGGAAGGATCAGGATATTACAAAGTCTGATTCCCTCTTTAAATCTCATCTGGCTTTGGTGACATGTTTTATTATGGAGACACCCCAATAACTAATTCAGAGGGCAATTGTGTTTCCTCTGGAGTTTTTCTCAGAGATATAAATATATCAGGGGAAACACCACATATATCACCTATAGTGCCAGTCTGTCCTCACAAGTAACAAGCAGCAGGACAAGAAGAAGCGGCCTCAAGTTGTGCCAGGGGAGGTTTAGGTTGGATCTTGGGAACAATTTCTTCCCCCAAAGGGTTGTCAGGCCCTGGTCCAGGCTGCCCAGAGCAGGGGTGGAGTCCCCATCCCTGGAGGGGTTTAAGAGTTGTGTAGAGGTGGTGCTGAGGGACAGGGGTTAACAGTGGACATGGTACAGTTGGGTTAATGGTTGGACTCGATGATCTTCTCCAATCAGAACAGTTCCATGATTCTATGATTCTACAATATTTTTCTCCTTTTCCCCAAAGTCCTCAGTGTCCCTTTGTACCTTTGGGCCAGGGAGGGTTTGTTGTTGACACGAGAGAGGTAGGCACCAAGCTCAGCTTGTAAAAACCACTCATCTAGACTCTCGTGGGGAGCAGCCTTGCTCTGTGTAAGGGTTTGGCTATAAATGCAGGGACACTCACCCCTCTGCTCAGCAGAGCCTGCTTGGATCTACCCAGCACTTCATGGAAGAGAACCCAGGGGTTGTTGCAAGGTGTGGGCAGGCCCAGGAGCTCCAGCCAAGCCAAGCTGGGGCTGGAAGGTTCATCAACCCTCCGAGCAGCCCATAAATCCCCCCTTGCTTTCCACAGCTGCACAGAATGCAAATCAGCCCACCTGGTAAAGCTGCAGAAGAAAGAGAGGCTGAGGGATAATCTTGTCACTTACTGCTGGCTAAATCCCTCAGGAAGGTCTCAATTAGCCTCCTGTCTCTGTGTCTTTGCTTGATAGAGTCCTGGTTAGAAGATCCTGCCAGGGCACTGGGATTTGGGATGCTTAGAAAGAAATAAAGGATAAACAAGAAAAAAACCAAACCAAGCCTGCTGGCTGAATTGTGCTGATGGAGGGGAGAGGCCAAGGGGAGAGGGCTGGGCTCCTGGCTGACATGTGCTCCTCCCTCCAGCATCCCCAGGACATTCCCACCTTTGTGTTTCTTTCCAGAAACTTTCCTCTTGGCTAGAAGTTCATTTTGGAGCTAATCACTGCAGCAGGTGAGATGTCACTGGGGAGCTGTGTCCCAGGGAAGCCCAGCCCTGGGCTGCCAGGGGAATGCCAGGGCAGGGTGGCACGTGGTGGGCAAGGAAGTCTCTTTGGCCAAGCTGGGGCTGGAAAAACCCTCCATGAACAGCAGGACCCGGATGAGTAGATCCAGGGGCAAAAACAGACTTTGTCCTCCTCTGTCTTCTGCATCCCTTTTTCAAGCACTGGATTTCCTCACCCTACCTTCCCTGGGCTCCACATCGGGCATCAGTGTAGGTAGTACACGAGCACAAGTTCTCAGGGTCATGGTTTTGAACTCAAATTCTTAGCATCCCCCAAACCACCATTTCCAAGCCCATTTTAGGACTTTCTCTTAATTTCCACTACTACCTGTGTTCATTTTTTTCTTTTTGTGCTGCTCTGCATGTGTTTGTACCCATCTCTACGTTGTGCCGTGGTGTGCGGGGGTGGATTTGACTCAGGAGGTGTCTCTGGATACTATTCCAAAGCAAGCAGTAATAAATAAGCCTACACCACGCTGTGCTAATTAGGGAGCCCAGCTGACAGCATATTGGATGTCCTCAATTCAAGACAGGCTGAGTTGAGGGCCTTCCACAGCTCATGTCTATAATGGGAATCCACCAGGCCAGGAGTCTGGGCTAAAAATAACCACCATAATTACAAGGCACAAGCAGAGGTAACAGAGGCAGATGTATCTCCTTGTAAATACAACATTTAAACACCTAATAAGCATTCAGCCTATCACCAAGAAAGAAGTTAGGAGAAGGTCAGTCCTCCATTACTCACGTGGAGAAGCAGAATCTATTTGACTGGTTCAATATATGTCAGATCTTTAATGGGACTTTCATTTCTCTGTAATATTTATCATAAATGGCTTTGCAGGAGGAAGGTTGGCTGGAGGGCCCTGGCAATATATCTGCAGTAGGAATGACTTTGTATCCTCTTTACTCAGAGTTTATCTTTGAGATGTTCCTTTGGAGGAGCTCTACCAGGAGAAGAGCAATGAGGTTTGAGGCCAATCATGCCCAGGCCAAGAGGGGGGACTAATGATTCTCCATAAATAGGTGATCATAAAGGTGGATGCTGGAGGCAGCAAGGAGGAGTGTCACTGTTTGCAGCTGTGTGCTGCCCAGCAGAGCTGCACATCGTGGCCTCAGTCCTACCCAGGCTAAGCTAAATAAGAAGTTGCTGTTACTGAACATTTATCTGAGGGTGAAGCTCTTGCTGATGCAGAACCCCTTCCTGTATGGACATACCACAAGGCTTCTGGGGACAGAAATCACCTTTGTTCCTGTTGATCTCTTGCCTTTGAGGAATCTGAGCTGCATGGGCCTATGTCAGTGCTTTTCTCACCCTCAGGTAAACAGACATTATAGAATTTCAAAGAATCCCAGACTGGTTTGGGTTGGAGGGACCTTAAAGATCATCCAGTTCCAACCCCCTGCATGGGCAGGGACACCTCCCACCAGCCCAGGTTGCTCCAAGCCCCATCCAACCTGCCCTTCAGCACTGCCAGGGATGGGGCAGCCACAGCTTCCCGGGACAACCTGTTCCAGACTCTAAATGTTTGCCCCATGTGCCACAATCCCACAAGGAGCTGAACTTCTTTGCTGCCATTGTCCAGACCGTGCTAAGGACTAGGAGCTACCTCCAGCCCAGGGTGACAGATTTGGCACCACACACTTAGAGGTGGCTTTGCTCCATGTTGGACTTTCTAGCCAGTGAATTCCCCTGGACAGGACCCTGCACTCTCTTTAGTGGCTTCTCCCCACCCCAGCAGTCCATGACCCTGGGCTGCGGGCAGCAGAGCAGCCCTGACCCCAGGAGCAAGTGAAACATTTTCAGATTCTCCCATGAGTTCAACTGGGGCAGGACCATCTGCTGCAAAGTGTTGGGTTTTGCTCTCACTAAATCCCTGCTGTGTCAACATCACTCTCTGCTTCTTTGACTGGGGACTAGGAAAAAGTGAAGACTTCAGATCCAAAGGGCAGATCCTCCTCCCTGCCTGCCCAGAGCCCTGCAAATGGGAACCCAGCATGTCTGCAGGGCAGCCTGGTGCATAGTGATTAAACCATTGCAGAAACGAGCCTGGAAATGATGAGTATTGACTTGGGAGAAGTCCAGGAGCAGAGAGACTTCTAGTAAATATTACCCGGAACCTCAGGACTTGGCTCCATGTCCATGTCTTGTCCTTGGTGTCCAAGCCTGGGGCAGTGTGCCTGGTGGATGTACTGGATGGGTGTTATTCCCAGGCTGTGACTGTTTCATTGCTGGGGAGCAGAAGAGGGGATGTGCTGCTTTCCAGCTCGCCCTGTTTCTGTGCTGATGCCCCCATCTGGGTTCCCCAGCTCTGTTACTGCCCATTGACAATTTGCTGGGGGTGGATTTAGGACTCATTTAAAAGCCAACGAGAAAGGGGAGCTGCACTGAAGCTGGTGGGAGTTCCACAGTGAAGAGCAGAGCAGAGAAGCTGGTCCTAGCCCACTGTGCCCATGGTTACATGTCTTCATCAAAGTGACACTTCTTGCTGCTCACGGAGGGAAGAGCCATTATGTCCCTGTCTGCTGCTAATGAACTTCACGGCAGTGAGCTCTGTCCTTGGGTGGGCATGGCTGGCACTGCTCCTGCCAATTAAAAATGCACAATTAACATCTCACACCATCCTCTCCGACAGAACAGACTGTCAGAAAAAGTCCCTGATCCTTTCTGTTGTGGGATGGCTCTTGTGCTGACACTTCTCCCCGTGCTGGGTGTGCTGTTGGATACCTGGGGGTTAGCACTGGGGGGTTGGCCCTTCCCTTGCAGGCTGGGTGACATTCCCAAGGAGTCACGGAGCTCAGGGAAGCTGGAGATGTTATGGCTGAGGGTAGAGATGGATTCCAAAAACCAGCATGAGGAATTATTGGGAGTCCCTGCAGAGATGAAGAGCAGAGGGTGAGAGGGACACGTGAGTGCTCAGCAGGTCTTGTAATTGGCATTGCCCAGAGATAGCTGCATCCTCAGAGGATTTATCCTTTTCTCTCTTTTTTTGTTCCCCTCTGGAATGAAGAATTGATAGTCTGTCATTTTGTCTGGTTGTTCTCACTCTCTGACAAGGGCCAGGCAGGGTCAGGGAGGAAACAGCAGCTGCTGGTTTTCCTGCAGCTGGGCTGAGCTCTGTCTGTGCCCCAGCAGCGCGGGGCTGGGACCGTGTGTCCTGTGGATGCATGGAAGTCTGTCCATGGGGCTGCAGATGGACAGGATGGGCTTCAGCTTCCCAAACTTGGTACCCAGAGATATTCAGCATGTCCCAAGGCCTCCCAGGCAGACATGGAACTCTCCAGTCCCATTCAGCACCTACAGGGGATCCTGGACATCTGGAATGGCATCAAACACCTCAGTGAGGGCTACTGAATCCTGCCCAGCTGAGTAAGGAGCACTAAACTCCTAAGGATGATACAGAAGGAGGAAATCTCCCTTAGACCTACTGGAAGAATTGCCACTTGCCCTTAAATCTCTTTCTCATCCATAAAGAAAAGCAGCTACCAAAGCAGCCTCCAAAAGCAAAGCCTGCAGAGAGGGTGGGGACCCTGTCCCAGGAGGAAGGGAGCTGCCACCAGATGCTGTCAGCCTGTTGCTGCTAACTCTGGGAATTCCAGAACCTGCAAAGAATCAGACCTGGGATGACAGACTGATGAATAATATATATATGTAGAAGGAGGAAACAGGGTCTCTGAGGCAGAGGGAACAAACACACATAACCCGTGTACACAAGAAAGAGGAGACAAAGGTTCAGAGTCCTCGAGAGGTGTTGTCTCTGTAAAAGCAGGCATGGGAAACTGCTGTTGCTGTTTCATTCCTTGTAAAACCCCAACTAAAATACGTCCTTAAATAACAATCAGCTATGGGTGTGGGTGTTTCTGGGTGTCCTGAGAGGCAGAACATCATCCTCACCGGGGTGGGAAAAAGGTGGTGATGAATTTTCTGCAACTGTCCATTCATCTCCTGCAATTAATGATGAATTTTCTGCAACTGTCCATTCAACTCCTGCAACTAATGTACTTTGTTTGGGCAAAGGTCCATTTTGGATGACCATTCACCAGGTCTTCTAACAAAGCCTTTTGGAGACCCCCAAGACTGTTGACACTCCTTTTACCCAGCAGGCAGGGCCTCCACAGCTCATACTGGAACATTTCTAACCTGGAGCTGATAGAGCTGGTCTGAGAAGAAGAGAATTTGTGAGCTTGCCATATTTAATTTGAAATATCTTAGCTAAGACACCCTCTAATCGTATTCCAAACAAGTCACCACCAATGGCACTTGGCTGATCTGACTCATATTGGGGACTGTGATTCTCAAAGATATGTGAGTCTCACCACATTTTTTTTGGGGTCTGACACATTGAATCTGACACATGAAGACAGGCTGGGAGAGTTGGGGTGTTCAGCCTGGAGAAGAGAAGGCTCCAGGGAGATCTTAGAGCACCTTCCAGGGCCTGAAGGGGCTCCAGGAAAGCTGGGGAGGGGCTTGGGACAAGGGCAGGGAGGGATGGGATGAGGGGGATGGATGAAAACTGGAAGAGGGAGATTGAGGTGAGACATGAGGAGGAAATTCTGTGCTGTGAGGGTGGTGAGACCCAGGTCCAGGTTGCCCAGGGAAGCTGTGGCTGCCCCATCCCTGGCAGTGTTGAAGGGCAGGTTGGATGGGGCTTGGAGCAGCCTGGGCTGGTGGGAGGTGTCCCTGCCCATGCAGGGGGTTGGATCTAGATGATCTTTAAGGTCCCTTCCAACCCAAACCATTCTGACTCTATGATTCTATGGTTGCTATTTTGAAGCCCTATAAAACCACCAAAGTCTTTGAAACTGGAGATATTCCCAAACTCTAGAGCAACTGCAGCAGGAGGCCTTATGAAGCACAAGACACAGGAGCCCTTGAGGCTGGTGAGATGTAGCTGGGGAGGATTTGGCTACTGGTAATCCTGCTGCAGCCAGAACAAGCCCCAACTCTGCACACAGGTGGATAAATCATCCTTAGATTTCCTGCTTAAAACCTCAAGATGCAGCTGTAAATACCACCCTTCTCCTCTGATGTCTGAAGGCAAACTTTTTAAGCTTAAAGGGAGAAAAAAAGGTAAAAGGAATCTTTCCTTGGGAGTTATGGTCTATTATCATGTACCATTCCCAGAGGGCTGCAAACAGAAGGTACCACTTCATCAGTGGAGCCAAAGATTTTCCCTCTGGGCCCTTTCATTCTTCACTCATGGTCCCAAGAGTAAAGCACAGTGAGTACTACAAGGAAGGAGTTTTCTTCTCCATGGATTCACCCCTTGCTCACACAGGTCTACACACACACAGAGCTCTTCCTTCCACCTCTCATCCCTAGTCCATGATTTATTCATTCAGAGATACTCATGTGGGATGGTTATGGGAAAGGTTTTGTTCAGTGCTTTGACAGCTTTAGCTGAATTTCTTTAGGCTGATTAGCTGAAACATCTACCCGTGCTCGAGGTCCCTCAACACAACTTAATGTCTTTAGGAAGATGATGCTGGGGAAGCCCATAAAAAAATGTTGCTCCTCTTGAGTAAAGTTACTTGACTCAACATCTTAGGTTAGACACGAGGAGGAAATATTCCCTGTGAGGGTGGTGAGAGCCTGGCCCAGGTTGCCCAGGGAAGCTGTGGCTGCCCCATCCCTGGCAGTGTTGAAGGGCAGGTTGGATGGGGCTTGGAGCAGCCTGGGCTGGTGGGAGGTGTCCCTGCCCATGCAGGGGGGTTGGAACTGGTTGGAATCTTTAAGTTCCCTTCCAACCCAAACCAGTCCACCCTCTGGGGAGAAAACTGAGCTCCTTATAACCACAGAACAGCCTCCAACCACCTCCAGCAGTGCAGGACCAGGGGCTTGGAGGTTGCAGTGGACATGTGCTGGTGATCACCAGTGCTGCCTTGGGACCTGGCTCTGTGGACCCCACCAAAGACCATCAGACACTGATGTTATGGACCATTCTACATCCAAGGACAGCAATGCCTTGAGATGCTCCACTGCCAGGTCCCATTGCTGCCACGCTGCCCTCCTGGCTGTGGAGGGAAAGAGAAAATCCCACCCATAGGATGTCTCCAAATCACACCCTTGTACTCCCCGAGGGGACAGGACTCCCTTGCCGTTCTTTACTCTTACCAAGAGGTGGCAACAGGCAGTTCTGTATTGGCCTCAGCGAGGAAGAAACCCTGAATTTTCATTTCCACCAGTCAGTGACACACTCTGTCTGCACTGGGTAGAGCATGAGCAAAGTTCCTGGGCTGCAAGGGGGACAGGAAGGGGTTGCTGCAATAAAAGCAAAAGAAAAAGGGACAATGCCTAAAGCAAAAATGACATCAGTTTTAAAGAGCAAGAGCAAACCTGCCATTTACAAAGGGCAAAGCACCTCCAGGGAAAACTGCAGAACATTATCAATAGATGGAGAGTTTGGAAGGAGCACAAAGTGAGAAGATTGTTTAATAACGAGGCAAGGAATACCCAATTAGCACAGGCTAAAAAAAACCTCCCATAAAGCAACTGCAGCTGATCCAGAGGTGGCAAAGCCAAACACAGGAGTTAGAAGATGGTGAGTCACCTCCCCTGGGTACTGGTACTGGCCAAACATCACACTGCTCTGATCAGATGTGCAGCTATATGCACAAACATTAATTTCTTTTTCATTTGGCTTCTGAACCTTAGAGGACACACACAGGTCACATCTGCACAATGCAGAGAGTGAGAAGCTTCATAGAGAAGAAAAGAAAAAGCAAGAGGTCCTCTCCCATCACACGGCTCCAGCAGGCAAGGATGGATGGAGCTAAGAGACCCTGTGAGAGATGCAGTGACATGGAGAGGGGTGAGCTGGAGATCTTAGGGGATGCCTCCATCCCTTGTCTACTCAGTCACTGCTCTTCCTAGCCAGCTGGAGCTGTTTCTGTTTTGTGTCACAGATGTTATCACAGCTGACATCTGTCCTGCTGCAGCTCCTGGAGCAGCAGAACATCATCTCCTCTGCAGAAAGCCTGTGGGCAGCCTAGGAGGGCACGTGGATGACCCTACTTGGGCACGTGGGTGCTGAGTGCTCCAGTGAAGATGCTTCAGCAATGACTCTACCCTGGACCTCTTGTCCACCATCAGCCTAAGGACTAGCTCAGAGGAGAGGGATCTTGCCCTTTCCACTACTGACCCTTCCCAGCTTTGTGTTCTGAAAAAGACCTTTGTTCTCCAGCAGACCACCCTGATGTTTGCAAGACTGGCAATCAATTCCCCAGCCCCCTGCAGGAACAGCTTTCCCATTGTGGACTCTACCTTGCAATTACACTCCTGGGCTGACCTTTAAATCACATCTGCTCTCCCTGGAGAGCACTGAGCTGGGAGGTCACAGCTGCACCACGGGGATGCACGGGGGTGCCTGACATTTGGGGAGGAAACATGAAGGTGATTTCAATCTTCTTGTAGCTCCAAGTTGCTGTTGAAATAATACAACGTGAAATAACATCTCTTCAAGGCTCAGCTGCAGCTGCTTGGTAATGGGAGTGTGGGAGACAGATTGTTCCAGGGATGACCCAAGACCTCAGCTGAAAGGCTTGTTAAGTCCAATCTTAACCAGTTGGTTCCCTTGGGCAGGGCCCTGCTCCTGCCTGCAGACAGTGGAGACGTGGGGAGGATGCAGGATGGTGCAGCTGGTGGCAGGGCTGTCTGCTCCCCAACCAGGGCCAATGTGTGAGCCCAGCAGTGCAGGGGACAATCCAGGGCAGATCTAGCCTCTGACAAGGTCACAACAGGGTGGATCTGTGCTGAGAAAGCTCTGCTCAAAGTGACATCTGGGCAAAGAGCTAAATATGCCTTGGGTGGTTCTGCTGTCCAGCCAGAGCCACTGGTTGGGCTTCAGCCACCCAGGCTTGGGTGCAGGCTCAGTGAGAGCCCCATGAGCCTCCCAGGAGTCACTCAACCCATCCAAAAGCAGCCACCCAGGAAGGGTGGGAGGCTCATTCCTCAGCTCAGCTGCTTAGCTGCCATCACATCCAAATATTTCAGAAGGACCTCCCTTCCAGCCTGAGCTGCCCTGCAGCATGCAGTGTCCCCCCTGCAGATGGGCTGGCTCTGGAGAAACCCACATTTGCCAGGAAAGGGGAAACCACAGGTATGAATTATGTGCCTGAGAGCCAAGACAAAACCAGCTCGGGGCCGTGGTGGTGTAAAGCAAAGGGTGGGACATGCTATGAAGTGCCCTGTGGTCCCTCCTGCATGATTATGGATAGGACATGAAAACTGGGACAAGAAACCAACTGCTGCCCAACTACAGGCCAAGTATGATCTGCTGAATAAAGCAAAGAGCAGAGGAGGACAAGGAGGAATGGATTAAAACTGGAGAAGGAGAGACTGAGGTGAGTTTTCTACTTATATTCACCAAATCCCCATGAGCATTCTCAAGCAAAGGGGCCAACAAACACAAATGCAGCTAAGAAAGCAAAGAGGATGTGCTGGGCTACAGGTGTCCTCACTGGGCAACGGTGTGTTCCTCATTGCTTGTGGCTGGAGGTCACCTGGGATGGTCCCAGCTTGGGCTGGTGGTGATAACACATGAAACCTGCTGGTTGGGGACTCCCTTTGCAGTCCATGGAGATCTCCTCCAGGCCAGCACTGGACTTGAGGTGTGATTCCCCTGAGGGAGAGGACAGCCCTTCCTCAGATGAATCACAGCTCTGTGGCTGCAGGAGATGCCTCCACCCAAGGTGCCCTACCCCAGCAGGACCTCTTTTGTGTGTCAGTGCCTCGAGGATCTGTGTAGACACCTAAGAGGGAATAAGGGCACATATCTTTGTGTTCTGAACGTGCTGCCTGAGGTGGGTTTTTGCTGCTCTCAGTGATGGGAACCCACGAGTGCTGCTGAACAAGATGTGTGTGTTTTCCTGATGTGTTTCAATGCAGAATCAAGCAGAGTAATTAAACCCCTGCTGAAGGTGATCGAAACTGCTCTGCCTTATTTTACAATGACCTCTGCAACCCCCACCACCTTTGGCTCAGAAAGTTCTTGAGCTGCCTATGTCTAGGGAGGGAGAAATTAGCATTTTTATACACCTGACCTGTACTTACACCCTTCCCTCAAGCATCCTCTAGAAGCCATTATCAGAGGTGGGATCTGGGTTTTTAATAAGTGAAGCTTATCACAGTTCTGACTCATTCTACTTATTCATATTTGAATGTAAACTGAGGGTAGACACAGGACCACAATGGTGACTTGCAGATGAGGTCTCACCCTGCACAACTGTAGCTTCCACCTTCTTCAGCCCCACCAGACTCCACCATCCAGCCTTTTCAGCAGGGTTTTGCATTCCCTGCCAGTAACTAGTCCAGCAAATTGTTTATTGCACACTTTAGGTAGCTACATCCTAGGTAGAACAGTGTAAATAATTGATTTTTTTTGCTTCACTGGCAATTTCAAAGACACAAATGAGCAAACAAAACGTTGCTTTGGGTCAACTTAAATTCAAATCCTCGAAATTTCTGGGTCAATCAGAAAGCTGGAAAAAATAAACTTTGGGTTAAGTGGAATATTTCGTTTGCCCTAATAGACAATGTTCCATTCTGAAGCCAAGTATTCCCTTTAATCAAACAGTAAATGTAACTTCAGGTGATTTCTAACCAAAGAAGGATTTATTTATTACATTTTTTGACTTTTCTGATGTTTTGTTTGTGTGTGCCATGGGCAATTCTGCACGGCTGAAATTCACCCAGGGAACAGTTTTCCTGCAGCTGAATCTCTTTTCTTTTTTAGACAAAAAGATATGGCAAAATATTTCACCCAGGTGAAGCTGTAGCTCTTTAAGAACCTTCTCTCTAATGTTCTCAAATCACCCTTTACCCAGGCAACTTGGGACATATTAGAAAATCTGTTTTACCTGTGAGCAAAGTAGGTGAAACCTCCCCTGGGCAGGCAGCCAGCACGGGAGCTATTTGTGGATAAACTGGGACAGGAGGAATGGGAAGCCTTGTTTTCCTCTTGCAGGAAAGGCCTGAGAGTGCAACACAGAGATTTTGTGCAGTTCCAGCTTCACAAAAAGGACTCCTGAAGGACCTACATGGACTGATTTCCTCTGGCAACACTGCAAAACTGAATCATAGACTCATGGAATGGTTTGGGTTGGAAGGGACCTTAAAGATTCCAACCAGTTCCAACCCCCTGCATGGGCAGGGACACCTCCCACCAGCCCAGGCTGCTCCAAGCCCCATCCAACCTGCCCTTCAACACTGCCAGGGATGGGGCAGCCACAGCTTCCCTGGGCAACCTGTTCCAGGCTCTCACCATCCTCACAGCAAAGAATTCCCTCCTCATGTCTCACCTCAATCTTCGCTCTTCCAGCTTAAAATTTTTACCCTCATCCTATCAAGACACACCCAAGTAAGAAATCCTTCCCTAGCTTTCCTGTAGGCCTCCTCCAGGTACTGGCAGGAGCTTCCTTCATGTACTGAAGATAACCCCTGGATCCTTATGATCTACCTGGTCTCTGTAATCTCTGTACCCCAGTTTTTGGGGTACCACATGAGCCTTCTGCAGTCATCGTGCTGATCTTCCCACTCCTTCCCCAACTGTTGGAGGCCAAGACTACACACTTGGGCTGGTCTTGGTGACAATAATGAAAACACCCACTGGTGGAGCTGGTAACTGAACCCAGGAGCCATGATGGCTTGCATGTTTCTCAGAAATAATGCTCACTGTGGTATCTCAGTGCCATTCCATCAGCCCTTGCTCCTAAGCACTTGATATAAATCTTCCCCTCAGGGACAAACAGCAGAGATTAGAAGACACAGAAAATTCAGATGTAAGAGAGCAGCTGCCAGTTTCAAATTAACTAAATCCTCATTCTTTTTGGTTGTGGAATTCTAAGCTGAGTCTATGTAAGCCTGAAAAGAGAAGAACCTGTCAAAGCAGTTGGAGATACCTCATCCGCAGCTACGTGAGCAGCAAAGTCACCACCCAACAAAACCACTTGTGAACTCTGTGAGGCTGCAGCTTCAGTACTTGCATTTCAGATTAATGAGTCTTTCAGTAAAGCCCTGATTGCATAATGAGCACCTTAGAGCTCACTTTTAACTACTGAACTGCTGCGAATGAACCAGGCGACGCAGGCGCACCCAGTGCAACCCAGAGTGGGGCTGATTTGCATATGCTAATTACAAGTGCTTGGCTTTCTCAGTGGGCTTTCTGCTTTCCCTTACAGAGAGTTGGGTTGTGCTCCAGCAAATTGTGTTCTTGGACATGGGTGTTATGTCTGAATCCTGAGTGGTGCGAAGCCTCTCAGTGCTGCCTTGAGCTACCTTCAAGCTAGAGCCCAGGGCTGTCACGGTGCTGTGACTGCTCCTGGGTGGGGTGACACTGTCACTTCTTGCTTATTTAAAGGCAGCAAGTCCCCTTCTCCAAGCTGGAAAAGCTTCTTCCTTGTCCCTTCATCCCACTAAGTTCCCCAAAGTTTTAGTGATCGTGCCCCATCCTGGTCTTCTCAAGGCTCTTGTGGGAGGAGGGCTGAGGGTGAATGAGGATCAGGAGATGCTGCTTGGCAGGAGAAGGGACGTGGGATGGGGCTGAGGGGTGGGATGGGGAAACAGTTGGGGGGTTTTACATCTCACTGACCCTTTTTTTTCATGTGTGACAAGGTGGAAAAGAGAAACCAAGAGAAAGATGAGGAGGATGTGGCACCTTTCTCCTCACCCTCATCTTGCCCTGGCCACCTCTCTGCTCAGTTCCACAGGAAAGCAGAGGCCAGAAGGCATTTGTTTTCTGAATGCAGCAAGATGAGCATTTCAGTTAGGCACTTTTTTTTTCCTGCCTAAATCACTTTGATTTTATTTGAAATAATGGACAATGCACTGGTAAAACTTGCTTTATGACCACAGCATCACCCCGAGGAGAAAACCTGCCCTTTCAAGGCTGGAAAAGCCCTTTATTCTCAAGAGTAATGCCTGCAAATGTCTGCATTTTGCTCTAATAATGGTCATTTCTAGAGAATATTGCCCAGTTTCTCTTCATCCTCCCCAAACCAGACAGCCTGTTACAAACCCCTTCTGCACAGCGGGTGCTGCATTGAGGTCCACCATGAGACCCTGAGCTTCTCCACCATGGCTGGCAGAGTGATTCATTTCTCTGTACCACAGGATGTATTTTTTCTTAACTCCCTAGGGAGTCCAGAGGGGAAAGGAACACATCACAATTTTTCCAGGGCCACTGAGGTACCAGTCATTGCATCTGCATCTCCTCCACGGGCACTACTTGGATGTCACGCTGAGCTGACCCACCACGGTCCCTTTGCTTTCCCCAGATGTCAGCCCAGCTGGCAGCAGAGCAAATTTCTGTTGTCCTTCAATATCACAGCCCTTCTCCTCATTCCAGCATAATTATTTTGGCTTGTCTGAGCTGCTCCTCTTCGTCACCTGGTGCTATGGCTGATTGATTACTTGGTCTGTCTTGTCAATACAGGGGAGTAATTTTGTGTCCTAGATAGAGAGCTCAGGTTTGGTCCCTTTGCTGCTGTCTAGGCTGGCACGTGAAGGACTCCTTGCTTTAAAAAGAAACAACTTCTGAATCTTTTTTAAAGACACTGGAGTTTCTTATGGCCTTGGCAGGTGACTGCACCAGCTCTTTGTTGCACAGCCTCAGCTTCTCCTTGTGCACTCGGGTCTCATCCTGTTCCTCATCTTAATGCCACATTTAGACATGAGGAGGAAATTCTTCCCTGTGAGGGTGGTGAGACCTTGGAACAGGTTGCCCAGGGAAGCTGTGGCTGCCCCATCCCTGGCAGTGTTGAAGGGCAGGTTGGATGGGGCTTGGAGCAGCCTGGGCTGGTGGGAGGTGTCCCTGCCCATGCAGGGGTTGGAACCTGGTGATCTTTAAGGTCCCTTCCAACCCAAACCATTCCATGATTCTATGATTTTTCTGCCTTCCTTCTTCCACCTGCACTGAAGCTCAGCCTGAAAGGGCTCTCCTGAGCCCTTGTAATTCCTTATCTCACTTTTCTTTCTCTTCTCCCTCTCAGCCCTGTTGCCAGCCCAGTTTTGCAGTGGATGACATTGTGTCCTGGATATATTAAACCAACCTGGAGCAGTTCTGTGTCCCATCTGACAGCAGCTTTTACCTGTCCAAGCCCCTCTCCTGCCCCTGTCACCTCTGCTGGCAGCAGCACCAGCCTGGGCACAGAATCACAAAATTCCCTTGGTTGGAAAAGACCCTCAAGATCATCAAGTCCAGCCACTAACCCAACACTGACAAGTCCTTAACCAACCCATATCCCCCAGTACTATGTCTACATGACTATTAAATCCCTCCAGGAACAGTGACTCCACCACTGCCCAGGGCAGCCTGTTCCAATGCCTGACAACCCTTCTGGTGAATAAATTCTTCCCAACATCCAATCTAAACCTCCCATTGCACACAACTCCTGCTTCACCACCCATCCAGCACCACCTGGGAGATCACACCCTCCTCAGACCAAGCAGGACAACTTCTTTGTGCCACCTCATGTCCTGGCTTATCCCATGGGGAGCTGAGGGGTACAAACTGTCCCATTCAATCTCCTTTTTGGAACAGAGTAGAAGTTTTTCAGGATACATCATCTTCCTGAGATACAAGGGGACACCTGCCAGCACAAGAACAAATGAACCTTCCATAACACCTTCATACAAAAATAATAAACATAATTATGGTTGAATATAAGGAACAATGGTAGAGAAAGGTGGATTTTATTATTGATACCTTTCCAGCTGAAGAGTGATGCTTGCAGGTAATGGTGCATTACAGAACAGTTCCTGCTGGGAAGCAGACTGGTGCCCACATCCATGTTGGATAGATGGGACAAAGGCTCTTGTTTCTATTCAGTGCAAAGAAAAGAGATTCTGGGTCCTGCAGGAGCCAGCCAGCTCACTGAGCTGGTCGGGATTGCAGGAATTCTTTGTTTCTCATTAGTGTTCAGTGTTGCCCGCACAGCACATGACACAAACACCATCAGCAGAGCTCACAGCAGACGCGGCTGCTTCCCAGCTGGGTAAAACACCAACCACACAATTGCTGCAAATAAGAATCCCAATTCCAACGCTCAGGGGTTGTTTTGTACTCAGTAATGACGGGCTTTGCATTATGCCAGGGTCCTTTGTCCTCTTCTCTCCTGGATAAAACAATGTCAATAGTCTCACCCCCTCCCCGTGTGGGAAGCACATTTTTGCAAGGGGACAAAAGAATTCCTTGATTAGACACAGGAGATTTTTCCCTTCCTCTCATGGTACAGGAGCCACACTCCTCCCCCCCCCCTCCAGGAATGAAGACCTTGTATGGGAGCAGAGACAAAGAGGCTTCAATCAGTTCATCCTCTTTCCAGTTTGGGGTATATCTAGCTATATATATACAGGCACACATCCATTCACTTTCATATGTCTGAAATAAATATATATATATATTTGGATGTAAGTATTTGTGCGTGGGGCATCATCACCCCTGTGGGTGCTCCCAGGGCTCTTGGTTGATGTTACAGCTCAGCCTGACTAAGATGAATCTCTCTGAGCAGGAGCTGGTGAAGGGGAGAAGGGGAAAAAGCTACTCAGGTAACTCAGAGCTCTGAGGTGACCAAACCACCTTAGGGGATTTATTGCTGCCTAAACATGGCAAAACATTCCTTTGTTTCCCAGTTCAGGGGGCTGCCCCTTCCCTGGGAGATGTGGTGGCTGCTGCTCTGCTCCTGCTGCTTTCATACAGCCCTGGTGGGGGTGAAGGCAGAGTCTGTGCTGCAGTTGGGGTCAAATTGCTCAGCCTTTGCAGAGGGGGTTTGGCTCACAGCCCTGTAAGGGGTTTTTCTTCCTTCTCTAGCTGCTGCTCTCACTCTGTCCCAAAGGGAGATTTACCCTCCTCCCAAGCAAGCTCCAGCAAGATTAGGAAGAATAAAACCTCTCATTTATTCTTTACAGACACAGCTTGGCACTCCTATCCTCTGGGAGGTGTTTTTGGCTTTGTACACCTCGAGACAAAATTCAAACATCTTTGGATTTCAGGCCGTTGAAAATCTGTGGTTTGTTTGCTTTGTGAAAATAACTATCAGGAGAGAAGTCATTTCCATTCCAGAAGGACTCCAGAGCACTGAAGTCTTGCTAGTGAAGAACACACTTATCCCTGCTGGGAGCCTTTCACAGAATCACAGAATTCTTTTGGTTGGAAAAGACCCTCAAGATCATCGAGTCCAACTGTTAACCCAACACTGACAAGTCCTTGACTAACCCATATCCCCCAGTACTACGTCTACATGGCATCTTCCAGGACTCCACCACTGCCCTGGGCAGCCTGTTCCAATGCCTGACAACCCTTTTGGTGAACAAAGGGTTTATTCAAACCTACAAACCCCAGAGCCATCATCAACACTCATGGGTTTACTTTTGCAGTTGGGTCTAATAGCAACATTTCTGAGCAGGTTGGGGAAACTGAGTCATGGTACCACAGAGAGATGAGCAGAAGGGTTTGCTGTGCTGGAGGAGAAGCTCAGCTGGGGATTCTGTGAGATGGTTGATGAAATGTAACACAAGAACAATCACTACATCTAAAGCAAGTGTCATAGCTCTCCATTTGGATGATTTTTGTCAGGGTTTTGCTCTTATCTCCCTTCTTCCAAACAGCTCCTTCTTTGAACATGATTAACTTAAAAGTCACACCATGCCTTACATCTCCCCACCTTGGAACAGCACCTGGGCTTTATCTGGGACTTGTGGCATTTCTGAGTGGATACCTTGGGTGCAACAACCTTGGAAAAGATTTTTCCAAGGAAAAAGAAAAGCTGGAAAGAGTTAACAAGGAAACCAGAGGCACCAAGACCTACCGAATCCATCACAATGTGACCTGAGGAACTTTTATTCAAGTTAGTCCTCACCTGAAGCTGAATTTTGTGTACAACACCCTGGTTCTGGAGGATTCTCTAGGAGCTGGTACAGCCCTGGTGATGCTGGTGCCAGCCTGTCTCCTGGCTGTGCTGTGTTTGTCACCTCCTGTCCCCACCTCTGCTGCAGGGCTGGTTTTAGGTGAACTTACCAGCTGGCTCTGAATGGACTTGACAAGTTTGCTGAGCCACTGCCCTGCACATTTGTGGCCTCTCAGACCTGGTGGCAACACTACCTGGCCCAGCAGGTTTCCAAGGAAAGACACAGCTCCCTGGAACGTGTCTTCCCATCTATCTCATTATTACTGGATTTACTTCTCTTGCTTGGGCCAGGCTGAGCTGGTCCAAAAGTGCCTTAACAAATACATCAAGCACCCCTGAAATTCCCAGCAACAAGCCCTGTGGTGACAAGTCCCTCTGATGCCAGCAAAAGCCTACGGATGGGAAAAGCTGTCCCTGCAGCAGCAGGATGGGGTTCCCGGATCCTTCCCCTATGCGGGGCAGCAACCTGCCAGACTGGGCTCTGACACGTGGATTGAGGTTCCCTCACTCAGCACTACAACACTTCCTTCCACTGCAGGTTCTCCCCAGCTCGTGCAGCACTGCTAAAAGTGGATCCACTTCTCAGAAATGTCTTTGTCACGTTTCCAAAAGGCTGCTCAGGCATTCCTGGAATGCTGCCTTCTGCGGGATGGGATCCTTCGTGTCTCAGGCCAGTTGGTTAGTGTGGGAGATTCTCCCCCAGTGGAGCTGCAGGATGTTTTGTCTAAGGTTTCCAATTCAAAGCCTTGAGAACACCAAGCCTGTAGTGCTTGGCTCCCTGTGCTTACTGCTAGTACTGAAAGATACCTAAGCAATAATTGACCACACAGGTGACTTTCTAACAAGACTTGGGACTGTCACAGCAGTTGGGGATTCTCAGGACAACCTTTAAATCAGCTCATGGGTGAATTTTCCTGAACCAGTTGGGACACCCCTAGTTGGCTATACATGCCTATAAGTCATCTTTGGTAAGTTATTTTTGCTTGACATGCACAAGTCCCAGCCCTCCCAGCCCCTGTGTGAAGCTGTCCTTCTCCCTGGGGGCTGCACACAGCCCATGGTGTCCTTAGCTCTCATGAGCCTTGGCAAGGAACATGGAACAAAGATGGGAGAAAAATATCTGGTTGTGTGTAGACAACAGTAACATACCTCTAATAAACTCACCAAAGAGGAAAACAAACACTTTCTATAATAATAGTAGTAATAATAATGACAACAACAACAACATTGAATCATCAAATCATCGAACCATAGAATGGTTTGGGTTGGAAGAGACCTTGAAGATCATCAAGATCCAACCCCCCTGCATGGGCAGGGACACCTCCCACCAGCCCAGGCTGCTCCAAGCCCCATCCAACCTGCCCTTCAACACTGCCAGGGATGGGGCAGCCACAGCTTCCCTGGGCAGCCTGGGCCAGGCTCTCACCACCCTCACAGCAAAGAATTTCCTCCTCATGAATCTCCCCTTCTCCAGTTTTAATCCATTCCCCCTTGTCCTCTCATCACAAGCCCCCAGCTTTCCCTCCCCAGCTTTCCTGTAATAATAATAATAATAATAATCATAATAATGATGATGAATAATCTTGCAATCAGCTTGTCAGCATGTATCTAACAGTCTGTTCCCCTTAAACTGAGATGAACTGCTGGTATGTGACTTCAAAATGGTTCAGGCTTTGCCCTGTAGATGCATGGTTGCCACAGAGCACCTCAGAGGAGCACAGAATCAGCACGTGGGACTGCTTAGAGCTGCCTCCCATCTCTGAAGCTGCATGAAAAGTTGTTGGGGACTTGGTGGACTTGAGAAAAACCCCCACATTTCTGTGGCTGTTTCCAGCCTGCTTGGCAGAAAACATGATTTTCCTTGCAGCAGGAGGATCCTTCAGCAGCAGCTGGTGAAGGTGCAGCTATTGCTTCCAACACAATCAGTCTCATTTTTAATTGCCATAGGTGATGTCAGTTTTACACCATCTTGGAGCCCAGTCATGGGCTAAGATCTTACTGTAAAAGTTACTGTGCAAGTGCCAAGCCAAAGACAACCTCAGCTACAAGAAAGATGAGGTCCTGTAATTAATCCATGCCCCAATCAAGCCATTATTCAGGGCTAAGTGATCAAGCACTCCTTTTAAATGACTCTTGGGGGCCTGGGGGTTCTCTTCATTGAATTTCAGAAGTCTGAGATCAGAGGAGACAGGCCGGGGGAATCTCTCTAATCCACATATCGATTAGTCATTCCGTGAAGACTGGAAGCAAAATGCAGTTCAAAGATGTCCCTGCAGCAGCTCCTGGTGAGCAGCCTGCCTGGGATGGAGCCACAGCTGCCCAGGGAGGGCTGCCACATGGGTTGCTTTTCTTCAGCTTCATCTCAAGCTGTTCTCTGCACGAGGAGATTTCCCCTGGATGTTGGAAAAACTGGTGTAAATCTAAGCTGGCTGCAAAACCCCTGGATAGATTGATGTTGGAATCATAGAATCACTGAATGGTTTGGGTTGGAAAGGGCCATTACAACTCATCTAGTCCAACCCCCTGCAGTGAGCAGGGACATAAACTAGACCAGGTTGTTCACAGCCCCATCCAACCTTGGCCTTGAATGTTTCCAGAAATGGGGCATCTACCACCTCTCTGGGCAACCTGGGCCAGTGTTTCACCACCCTCACTGATCTCTGAGGAAGCACGAGCTGAAAAGCCTGAGCTACCTAATGTCCCCATCCCTGGGGCAGCAAGTAGCTTGGTGACCTATCACTGAGCTCAGCCTTGGGTCAGTAAAGGACATTTAAGCTGAACATCAGGGCTCAGAGCAGTTAAAACCCTCCCCCAGGTCCAGCCTGGGGCACAGCTGCTCTGTCAGTCCAAAACGTTGACATTTGCATTTCCCTTTCAGAAGGGAGTTACCTAAGAGAGAAGTGCCCCAGGTGAAAAGCCACCCCTTCCTCCAGAAATGTGCAATGAGATGCTTTGCCTATTTGGAGAATTGTTCTCAAGAAGCAGCTTGATTTCCAGAGATCCAAACACTCAACATAGGAAGTTTCTACAAAACAATTGGTGGCCACAAAGCATTTTGCTGGAGATGTCCCAGTTCTCCAGTTAATAAGAGACACGGTCAACATGTAACATTCAACTTGTTGAACTTGATCACCTGATGAGTCCCCATATCCACGTGACTCCAGGAAATGGGGATTTCAAGTGGAAAAGACCCTGTGATACAACCCAGTGCTAAGGAATGATGACATCCTGGGTGACGTGGCAGGTATTTTACAGCTTCTGGGCAGCTAAGAAGAACTGAAAACAATGTCACTCTTCTTCCCTACTCACCCACTTCTCCCATATGGTGCTTTCCTTCCTCCACACTTCCTGCTCTCAGCTTGGCACCATCTGTCCTGCCCATGCCTTCCCTGTGAACCCCCTCCTGTCCTCACCCTGCCACCTTTCCTGCCATCAGCCAGGTTTCCTCCAGCAGTGGATCCTTCCCAGGGCTCTGCTCTGGTTTTGCTCCTTCTCTGCTGGTATTTGTGTCCCTGAGGCTGGGACATCCCCTCCCTGCACATCTGATCATCTCCTTGCTGCTTTGCAAGACATCAGGAAGGAAACAGGAAGCAGGAAGAGCTGGATATATACATATATTTATTTTATTTTATTTTTTTATGTGGGGCACAGAAGGGGCTGAAGGGCTGTACACCCTGCATGGTTCAGGATTTATGCCATAGCTGATGTCTTTGGCAGAAGATGGGAAAGTCTCACCAAACTGCCCCACAGCATCCTGCAGGTTCCTGCAGGCCCTGAGACCCCAGCAACCTCCAAAGGCAGAGCGTGGAGCAACTGGTGAACACTCAGCTGTGGGTTCCCTCCTCACCTCCTCATAGCTCCTCAACAAGCCAACACCTTCCAATAATCTTGAGGAGGAAAAATCAGGCTAAAATCCTTGTCATTTCCACCAGGTATTACAGATGTTCCCTCCATGACCCTTCTCCTCACTCCAGGCTTCCAGGAGTCTTCAAAGCCTGTTAATGCCCAAAGCAGCTTTTTGCACTGGGGAGCAGGAAAAGGAATCAAATCTCTGGCATGGAGAAATGATTTCTTTCTATTCACTCACTCTTTACCTTGCCAGGAGTGCCAGCTTACAAAATCAGAAGAGGATATGAAAATAGACATCTTCTTCACTGCATGTTTTTGAGTGTAGCCCATTTCTCCTCTAATAAAATGCCTGGAGGTGACATGCCTGGGGAGGAGAGAGAGCCCAGGGGGTTTGCTGCCCTCCCTCTCCATCAGGGACTTCCTTGTCTTCTTTTTTCCTCTTTGCCAATAAAATTCATCTCTCTCCTCTCTGTAATATAGCCATGGAGAGCACTCAAGAAAGCCAAGTGGTGTGTAGCTCTGGGATCCTGCTGGGACTGTGGGCTGGGTGGCTGCTGGTCCCTGACCGAGCCAGGCACAGCTCCTTGGTGGCATCACAGGTGGCACTTCCCACAGAGCCAAACCAGTGTGTGATCCCAACCTGCAGCTACAGGGTGGATGCTGGAAGTCACTGAAAGTCATCAGTGGCTTTGGAAGCAGGCAGGAGCTCCTTTGGGTGGTCAGGGCACATCCAGCAGATAAAAGGCTTGGAAAGAAGAGACGTTTTCCAACATATTAAATGTTTCATTGGAGAAACTGAGAATTTTGTGCTGGAAGGGATTTTATTTCCCTTCTTGTGTTGTTTGCATATCATTGTGTGTATCACCATGGCACAGCCTAACGAAATTCCCCTGGCCAAGGTCACAACGTGGCAGGGAGCTGGGGCTGAAACGTTGCCACGTCTCATTCCTGCCTCTGAGCCAGAGCTTGTCAGCATCCTCCCTGTGGTGTTGGCTCCTGCAAGATGCTGCCTCCAACTCTGCCAACACCACCTCTGTGTCTCACTGTCCCTTCACAGCACAGGCTGGGAGCTGTGCAGTGCCCATGGGCTGCAGGCACATGGGGATGGGGCTGGAGGGGCAGGTCTGAGCCCCTCTTGTAGCTCTGCAGGATCCCTGGTCCCATCAGCAGCCAAGGGATGCTCAGCACATGGAATCCTAGAATCATTTTGGTTGGAGGAGACCTCAAAGATCATCCAATCTGTTCCCCCAGCCCTGCCCAGGCCACCCCTGCCCCATGTCCCTCAGCACCATCTCCAGGGCTTGGAAACCCCTCCAGGGATGGGGACTCCCCCCCTGCCCTGGGCAGCCTGGGCCAGGCCCTGACAACCCTTGCCAGGGAGAAACTGTTCCCAAGCTCCAACCTCAGCCTCCCCTGGCACAACCCGAGGCCGGTTCCTCTGCTCCTGTCACTTGTTCCTGGGGAGCAGAGCCCGACCCCCCTGGCTCCAACCTCCTCTCAGGCAGCTGCAGAGCCAGCAGGTCTCCCCTCACCTCCTTGTCTCCAGGCTGGACACCCCCAGCTCCCTCAGCTGCTCCTCCTCACCCTTGTGCTCCAGCCCCTTCCCCAGCTCCCTTGCCCTTCCCTGGACACGCTCCAGCCCCTCCGTGTCCTCCTTGTCATGCAGGGTCCAAAACTGAACAGAGTATTTGAGGTGTTCACCTGCACCTCAACATGGGATCACTTGTCTGAGAGATCCTCCTGGGACGAGGCTCTGATCACATTTCTAAGAGGGGACAGTTCCCCAGCACAGCACACACTTTGCTATATTAAGAATATCCTCTATTCTGATGAGAAA
Source organism: Apus apus (assembly GCF_020740795.1). Lineage (NCBI taxonomy): Eukaryota > Metazoa > Chordata > Aves > Apodiformes > Apodidae > Apus > Apus apus. The sequence continues at coordinate 4,435,746 of NC_067306.1, read as the reverse complement.
CTTCCACCAGATCAGCAGCATTAAGGGCTTTAAACAGCCAAGAGCTGAAAGAGCTTAGTCAAAAGAATAGGATGAAGGTAAATTTATATACTGCCCTTTACACCTAGACATTGTGGGCTTGGGTTGAAGGGGAAAAGGGAATATTTTCAGGTTGGTGGTGTCATCTGCAAGCCCTGAAATCAGACTGTCCCTCCAAGAGAAGCCACAAGCTGGGCTGAACCACGGTATTCTCAGCACAAGTCCCAGCCACACAGAAAGCTTCTAGTTGGGCATTTTTTCTCCAAATCAAGCCACACTTGAGGCATTTTTTAGCAAAACGAACATGCTCCCCATTGTAAAAAAAAGAAAGTAAAAGTTCTGAGTCTGGACAATCAGCATTTTCTGAGAAAATCCTGCCCAAGTCTCCCAGGGGAAGCACCTGCCCTGGGGTGTTCAACACAGCAGAGCTCCTTGCTGTGGACTCCTTCCCAGCACCTCAAGTAAAGGAGTTTCTGGGGCTTCCTGAGAAATTAATTGCTGGGAATACAGCTCACTGTCAAGAAGGTCTCCCTGGAGCTGGGTGGAGATGCTCCATTTCTCAGCATTATTGCATTATCCCTTGAATCAGCTGCCCTTTCCCTCCTTGCAGCATACATACTCTGCATACTTATCAGAAAAAATAGTGTTGTAATTTAGTCATAAGTGAACGTGTCCCTTGAGCATCAGCCTCCATCTCCCAGCTGTTGTGGGCTGGTTTTTTTTTTCAATTAATCAACACTTACTGTGGTATCTAGGGCTGCAAAGACCAGGTTAGGTGAAGCCTCACTGATACTGCAAGAAGCATGACCTCAGGGATCTTCTGGAGGTTAATTCCTGTGATTTCTGTTGCCCTGCTTTGGCACCATGTAGACCTGAAAGACAAGGTCTGAAAGACAAAACCCAGCTGGTTTGGTTTTGTGCTGAGCTGAGGTTTCTTGCCACCCATCCCAGCCCTGGCACCCTGAGCACCAGCAGCACTTCTTCTATCATCTCCCTTATAACCTCCTCTCTTCCAAAAGCACACAGCTGAAACTGTTACTGTGTCTATTGTCGTTTAAAAATCATCGAAGCCACACTCTGATGCCAATATATTTCTACTTAAAGAAGAGAGTCAGTAATTACTACAACTCCGAGCTTTTTAGGGCTGGAAATATGTCACATTTCAGAGCTGTTACCCATTCGAACCCTCAGAAATGTTGGAAATGCCCTGAGGGGAACCCAGTCTGTTGTGCACACACTATTCAAATATATTTTTACAAGAGCAGATTGTGGTTTTGTTTATTTAGAGCTTTTTCTCCCTGCATATGCTTTACTATTTTGGGTTAGTTGATGAAATATTACTGGCTCTAGACTTTGGCTACTGTGTCGTTGTTACCTACCCTCAATGTACATGTTTCAGGAGCAATGTGGAACAGGAGCTAATCTAATTTAGTGGGAGAAAAGGTAGTAGTTGTATTTTTCAGAGTTAGATCCACACAAGCACAATGTACTGGGAGGGATTAGCAGCAGCCCTAGGTCTAATTTCTATTTCAGGCACGGGTGAGATGGAGAAGTTGATCAGCCACAAATATTTCTTGGTGCTTTATAACAAACTTAAAAGTTTTAGTGGAGAACCAGAAGTCAGACACATAAAATCCCACCCAAGAAAAGAGGTTAATTATGCTGCAGCAGAAGGAAGTGAATGGGGTGCTAATTAGAAATGGTTTTGCTTGGAGAAGAGGAGGCTGAGGGGCGACCTCATCCGTGTTCACAGACACGTTCAGGGCAGTGTCAGGAGGACAGAGCCAGGCTTTGTTCAGTGATGTCCAGGGACAGGACAAGGGGCAGTGGGTGCAAACTGGAGCACAGGAGGTTCCATGTGAATATCAGGAAGAACTTCTTTCCTGTGAGGGTGGCAGAGCCCTGGGCCAGGCTGCCCAGAGAGGCTGTGGAGTCTCCTTCTCTGCAGACATTCCAACCCCCCTGGACACGTTCCTGTGTGATGTGCTCTGGGTGCCCCTGCTCTGGCAGGGGGTTGGGCTGGGTGATCTTTCCAGGTCCCTTCCAACCCCCAAGATTCTGTGATTCTGTGATTCAGGCCATTCATGGAAGGGATGTCTCAGATCTGAGGGATCATGGCCAGGAAGGGTTCCCCAGGCTGGAGACTTGCTGTGGGTGAGCACCACAGCATGAGCCACACCAGGCACTGCTTCAGGAGAGCTTTGTGACCATGAGAAAGACATTTGAGCTGAAAAAATAATGGTCTTGGACAGTTGCATCTGAGATGGTTTCTGGGACAAGGTTTGGAAAAGTCCCCAGGATCATGGAGGAGCAGAAGTGGGGCAGGTCAGGATGGGAAGGTTTGGAAAACCTCTGCTTGATAGATATGGAAGTATGTGGGTATTTCTGACCTTGGCTCAGGACACGTGTCCTTCTAAAAGCAATTACTCACCTACCTAGGCTGCCTGCTCCAACCCTCTATAGTCATTCAGGGGCTTTTGGGAATCTCTGCATGAAGCTTTTCATTGTAAAGGAGCCTAATTCTGACCTGGCTTCCTGGGATCAAAGATAACACCAAGGAAGGAAATGAAATGACTCAGGTACTAATCTGGTGATAAAAAAGTAGTCAATCTCCAGGGACTCTCTGGAACAGCTATTCCCAATAAAACAATGAATAGTTTTATAGAAGGATGGAAGACAATGAATTAAAGGAAGAAAACAAGTTTAAAAATAAATACAGGATGTTACTTGGCTTCAGAGCTTTGCCAAAATAAATTCTCATTAAATCCTAGTTAAATCAATTTTGTGGATGTGCTTGTGTCTAAACCAAAACTCTTTGCTACTCAGCCATCTATATAATGAATAATGTTATAAAAGCCTTTGCCTGCACAACACTTGAAAAGACTCCTTTGGAAATTGAGAGCTGATTTAAAGCAAACAACAGAATCTGCCAAGCGAGTCCGTCCCCAGCACATGACAATGATCGTTCCCACCCAGTAACAAAAAACGTGTCCCTGGATGAGCAACACAAGCTGCTGCTGCTGGTAACTTGTCTAATTACCACTTTCAAAAAGGAGATATTATTTTTAATGAGAATGCATTTCCCCCTCCTCTCCTGCTTGTTTGCAAAAGGTCAGGAGGATGCTTTCATGCTCCGGCTGCTTCAGCCTAGAGGAGCTGGTGCTGCCTCAAAAAATGCCAAAATAACCTCCCCAGAAATTGTTTCTGAGACATTCAGAGGACTTAGGAACAGCATCCTCAGAGCTGCTCCTGAAGGTCTCTTAGATGTAGCTGTCATTGAGTTTCACAGAGAGGAATTATTAAAATCAACTTTTTGTTTTCTCTTTTAAAATAGCAGCTTTGGATTTGGAGACTAATCCTGCTGCCTCAGCCCTGCTGTGCAGTGGGTGCCTCTGCTGGGGGTGAGGGACTCCAACCCTTCCCAAAGAGCTTTTCAGCTCCTATTAATAACGTGGGGACTTTAACTGCAGAATGTCTGCCTTGACTCATGTTTTTCATCTCACCTCAAGGTTGGGTTTCAAGAGCCTGTTCAGTCATTTCTTTGTACAAAGAACTTTTTTGCCCAGGGAAATATCCTTTGGAAAGGGAAACACCCACAAATAGGTTCCTGCTCTTCTCCATTTCTGTTCATTTTTACGAGTTGTTTCTCCACCACAGATGAAGATTTGTAGCCAGGAATGACTGAATCAATGAATCATAGAATGGATTAAGTTGGAAGGGACCTTGAGATGGTCTAGATAAAATGCCCCTGCATGGGCAGGGACACCTCCCACCAGCCCAGGCTGCTCCAAGCCCCATCCAACCTGCCCTTCAACACTGCCAGGGATGGGGCAGCCACAGCTTCCCTGGGCAACCTGGGCCAGGCTCTCACCACCCTCACAACAAAGAATTTCCTCCTCATCTCCAACCTCAATCTCCCTCTCCCAGTTTTCATTCATCCCCCTCATCCCATCCCTCCCTGCCCTTGTCCCAAGTCCCTCCCCAGCTTTCCTGGAGCCCCTTCAGGCACTGGAAGCTGCTCTAAGGTCTCCCTGGAGCTTTCTTTTCTCCAGGCTGAACAGCCCAACCCTCCCAGCCTGTAAGAAGCATCTTCCCACCATCCTAAAGCCAGATGACAAAAAGATGTGAAAAGCCACCTCAAGAGCTTGCAGTGATGGCCCTGATGACAGCAATCCTATTCCTGCTGTTTTCCTACAACAAAATAAACTCAAACAAGGACTCAGTGCTGTGCCTTGGAGCTCAGAGGACAGAGGGTGGTCTCTACCCCCATGGAAAGCCCTTGGGTGGGCTCTGGGGCTCAGGGGTTGGCTGAAGTTCTTGAGGTGCACCTGCAGCTGAAGCAGGAACATGGCCCCGTAGCACCAGCAAACGCAGCTCCTCACATTAAAGCCTGGAAGAGAAGAGATTTGCTGCTAAGAGAGGATTAATTTTATGAGTCATCAAAATCTCAATTGAGATGCAGGGAAAAGGATTGAAGAGAGAACATTGCATTGAGTGAGATTCTAAAACGAGGGAATCTATCACAAACTCCCTCAAAGGTAGGGAGCACGTTCTTAATTCTTATTTAATGGCACCATTCCTTGTGTCAATAGCTCAGTTAAAGATTAACTAGAGACCTCGTCCATCTGCATACTGGAAAAGAAGCTGGAAATGCTCTTTATGGGAACTCACAGAGACAGAAATAAACAATGGCTGATTTAATTTCACCTGCAACGATTTTAGAAAGAGGAATAATGTCCCACTTTTTGGAAAGCTCTGCAGGTAACTCGTCTCTGCAAGAAAACCCATCTGGGAACAGGGAAGATTTTCTGAATTAGAACTTTTGTTTCACCAAAACAGTAAATGCTTCAGACATGCAGGAAAAAACCAGCCACCATGTCACGCCAGGCTTGAGTCACAATAAGTGCTCCCATTTTTCAAGACAAATGTCCTTGGAAGTGTTAAATTTCCTGACAAATGAAGCTCAGGATCTCCCAGCATGAGCTTCAGAACTGCTTGATTTAAGCTTTGTCAGATCAGACTACTTGTGAAAGACACTTCATCACCATGTCCCAAAGCTGGCTTTCCAATATGCCTACACTGAAGCCTTCACTTGTGTTTCTACATATGTTTCACTATTTCCCTTCTCTCTCTGCCAATTCCACTTATTCAAAACCCTCCAGCACGAGCCTGTTTCACTTGGAACCTCTGCCTGTCTATAAGCTCAGGGATGTGGAAGGAAACCCAAGCTAAAGAAACACCTATTCTTGAGTCAGGTCACATAAAAGTCCTTCCCATGATACCTTCTCAAGCTTTGATGCCATTTCCCAGCTGAAAAGATCAGGAAAGGACCCTGCAGGATCCCATCACACAGAGGCAGCAGAGATTTAAGGACACATCTGGCAGCAAGGAGCTTCAGCTCCCATCTCCAGCTTCCACACAACTGTCCAGTGTGGTCAAATTTGGGTGCAAAGTTTTGCCAGGTGATAAAAACCTAAGTGTTAGAGATGGAAATGACCTGAAAGACCAAGCTGCATTCTCCCATATGTTAACAAGCTCTATTTTCCCAGCTAATTTAATCTTTATCAAGCTCTCAGGCTCTGGCTCACCTCTCCTGGGAAATGCCTCCACAGTCTGGGAGCTTCTGCCCAATGGAAAGCTCCCACCTTGGTTCAACACTGTAAGATCCCACCTGGGATATTACAGCTTGATTATTCCAAGTTGAGACAATGAAATTCTATTGCTGAAGTCACTGGATGCTCAAAAGCTCTGAAAACCACTACTTGTATCCCAAAATCTGAGTGATCTGTTCTAGGAACACTTTCACCCCTCTTGGACACTCACATTCTTCCAGGCAATTGAGCCAAGACCATCTCAGTGCGCCCAGGAGATGGTTGGGAAAGAGTGGCTGGAAAGCTGCCCAGAGGAGAAGGACCTGGGGGAGTTGGTTGACAGCAGATGAATATGAGCCAGGGTGTGCCCAGGTGGCCAAGAAAGCCACAGCATCCTGGCTGGTACCAGCCGTGGTGTGGCCAGCAGGAGCAGGGCAGGGATCATCCCCTGTGCTGGCACTGGTGGGGCCAGACCTGGGATGCTGGGGTCAGTTCTGGGCCCCTGGGGACAAGGAGGACATGGAGGGGCTGGAGCGTGTCCAGGGAAGGGCAAGGGAGCTGGGGAAGGGGCTGGAGCACAAGGGTGAGGAGGAGCAGCTGAGGGAGCTGGGGGTGTCCAGCCTGGAGACAAGGAGGTGAGGGGAGACCTGCTGGCTCTGCAGCTGCCTGAGAGGAGGTTGGAGCCAGGGGGGTCGGGCTCTGCTCCCCAGGAACAAGTGACAGGAGCAGAGGAACCGGCCTCAAGTTGTGCCAGGGGAGGCTGAGGTTGGAGCTTGGGAACAGTTTCTCCCTGGCAAGGGTTGTCAGGGCCTGGCCCAGGCTGCCCAGGGCAGGGGGGGAGTCCCCATCCCTGGAGGGGTTTCCAAGCCCTGGAGATGGTGCTGAGGGACATGGGGCAGGGGTGGCAGGGTTGGGTTAATGGTGGGACTGGATGATCTTTGAGGTCTTTTCCAACCAGAAGGCTTCTGTGATTCTGATTCTGTGGTTCTGAGAGATGTCACCTCCTCAGTGCTTGTGACAAATCCATCCCCAGAACCAGCTAAATATGGGCTGAGTGTTTGTATGTTGAAAACTGTATTTCAGTGAAATGCTTTGGGGAAAGGTATCATTATATACTAAATGTTGGGGTTTTTTAGGAGGGAAGGAAAAGCACTTTGATGATGTCGAAACATTATGACAATATCATAATGGAACACTTCAATTTCTCATTTTGGAATGCTCTTATTTTGCTAAGCCATTTTGCAAATATGTACCAGGAAAAGAATATGATTAACTGTAAATATCAGCACCAGCAGGAAATTTTTTGGCTTTACAAAAATGAGCTCTTCAGATCGATCCTGCTATGAAACCATCTTCAGAACAGGTGTTGTCTTAAAAAAATGTCTTTGTTTTGCAATTGCTCTAAATGTGGATGTGTTTCTTGATGTTTTTCCTGTTTGGTTTTTTTTCATTAAATGAAGTGGTTGGGCTTGATGATCTGAAAGGTCTTTTCCAACCAAAATGATTCTATGGATCAATGTCTTGTCACTCGTCCTGCTCTGAGTGTTTGGATACACTCAGTCCTCCCCTCTCTTAAGTTTCCAGTCCCCAGTTCCCTGCTGGTCATGGGGAGCTCTTTGGCTGTTTGCACAGTTCCCATGTGCATCCCTCACCAGCTGTGCTCTCTCACCAGCTCTTTTCCTTCAGAAGGCAGAGTCTGAGTCTCACCAGGACTCATCAGCTTCTTCATTTGTCATCAACTGCCTCTCCAAGCCCTGGCACTAGGAAGTCTCTGCAGAATTCATAACTGTTGGCCAGCTGCTGGAAGTCAGTCACAGCTTCCCTGGGCAACCTGGGCCAGGCTCTCACCACCCTCACAGGGAAGAATTTCCTCCTCGTGTCTCACCTCAGTCTCCCTCTTCCAATTTAATCCACTGCCCCTTGTCCTCTCACTGGAGCCTTTTCACCAGTTGCCACAGGGTCCTGATTTCTGAAAGGATCTCACCACAAGCTCTGGATTGAAGCACATCTAAAATGTAAGTAACATTTGATGAGCAGAGATCACCAGACTGGATGTAGACATTGGAGACACTTCTTACTGCAGCAGAATCACTGAAGTGAACATTTTGGATACTTGTAATTTTCACATGCTCCTATTCTCAGAGATTTTGTCTTGTGCTTGTCACAAGAATTGCTGGTTTGTCCCTCTGCAGCAGCAGCAGAGTCACTCACAGACCATGCTCTGTTCTCCACTTGATGGATGGGAAATATAAACCCAAAAAGTTTCTTAATACAAGAGCCAAGCACTTGGATTTCCACCTAGGGATGAATTTAGACATTTCAGTATTGGGTTTTTGTCCCAAACGGTGGGAAGGGGAATTGAAATGGTAACGTTCTATTTTCCTTTGTGGAACAGAGTATCAAAATGATTTCAGTTTGGAAACGTCAAGTGTCACTTACCAGGTGAAATATTTTGTCACTTCTTGAAGCCGATGAGAAGGCATCTTTGGTTTCCAGCCATAATGGCTTGTATCATGTAACTGAGGACACCTTCCCTGGGTGAGAGTGGCTGGTCCCTGGGGCAGGGCCCAGCAGGTGGAACACTCTGCTCCTCAGGGTGGTCAGGTCCCTGTGTGTGCTGGCCCCAGAAATCTCATGTTTCTTTGTTCTACCCCCAGGTATTTTCTAGTGTTTTCAGTGCTACAACACAGACAAAACCTCGTTTCTCCCCCCAGAGCAGGGGAAGGGCAGAGGGCCACATGGCTGAGCTCAGAGGCAGGTGTCAAGCAGGAGTGACCCAGGAGATGCTTCATCTCAGGCCAAGGGGAAGAGCTCTAGGCATCTGAGTGGGATTCCTAGCACATTGTGCCTCACAGAGAAGACCTTCTGGTGTTTCCAGGGCACCAAAAGCAGCTTTCTTCTCTACTTGCTGTCTGTCAAAGTACCTAAGGTAGAAACCCCCAGAGAAAGAGACAACGTCTTTCCCAGTTGCAGTTGTGACTACGAAGTCTGTCATCACTCTGCCCACAGATCTTCTCCCCTTTCCCTCCTTCTCCAACCACACATTCCCAGAGTGAGTTGGTCTGATCTTGGAATCTTTGGGTAGCTCATGCAGTGCCCAGAACAAACCCATCACAGCAACACTCCTGCTCTGGCAGTGTCCTGTCCTTGGGAGTTCACTCTCCACTTGAAGACTGGACACTTAGTGCCAACAGGCAAAGAAGATAATTCTGGGCCTGGATCTGCAGAAACTTCTCCTTATCTGATCAAATAACTCAGGCACACAGAGATAAAAGCCTTCAAAGCAACAGGATGACATGGGGGGCTGGTAACTCTTCAGTGTTCAGGAGCATCTTGAATCTCACTTGTTGTCTAGAATGGAATTATAACCACAATGATTGTGTCTCACTGAGACCAAGGAAACACAAAGTGATTTTAAAGCACTATCAAGAGCAGGACACTTAGAGGAAAACATCAATAATTTTCCTTCCCCTTTCTTTTGTTCCCCAAAAGCTCCCCCAGCTCTTTTCAGTCATTAGCTAAGCAAAACTCACAACCCTCCTGCAGGAAAGGCATTAAGCTCTTTTACTTTTTAGCAGCATGGAAGTGGGGTCAAGAAGAACAGAGACTGGCAGCCCTGAGCTTAAAGCCAAGGTTGCTGTGAAGTGACTGTGGAAGATGTGTAAGGAAATGTAGTCCTGCTGTTCTGCTCCACAAACACATCTAGCAATTTTTCACCGTGTCTTAGACATATCCTTTCTCTAGTGACAGCTTGGCTGGAACTCAGTCTTTCTTATTCCAAAATGATCCCTGTGGAGGAACCTGTTAGTTGTCAGAGCCGTGGAGGAGCCTGTTAGTTGTCAGAGCCTTTGTGGTGGCTGTCTCAGCTGTGATGCTTACAGGTAATTCACAGGCTGAACACTTTGACCTGCCAGAAGTGTGTCCTGGGAATCCCTCACAAAGGACATTCAGGAAGTGGCAGCAGCAGTGGTGAGAACAACACACCCACCTCCCATGTGCCAGGATCATGCTGAGATGTTCTCCAGATGCTCATGACCTAGGGTGGCTGTGGCAGACAATAGAGCCCTGGAGCATCTGGCTCTGTATAGCTGATCTTGGCTCATCTGCTGGGCAGCTCCCAGCCTGTTCTTGGCTGCTTAAAGGCTCCCAGAGAGGAGAAGGACAAAAAGAGAGGGCAGAAGAGAGCAAAAAGGGAAGATAAGCAGGATAGGAAGATAAACAGGCAGGAGGAGAGGTGAAGAAGAGTCTTGCTGCCCAGTGCAAATTAATTCATCACAGTGTGTCTCTGGTTTTCCAGAGTTCTAGTACTGACCAAGGCTGTTCCCAGCATGTCCTGACCAGGGATGTTCCCAGCATGTCCTGACCAAGGATGTTCCAGCAGCTAAAATTTGCCCTTTTAAACAACCCTGGTGTCATCTCAGGTGCTGAGATCCCATGCACATGCCTGCTCCCATGAATGACTGTCAACTCCAACCCCAGACAACATCTGTGCAGAAAAAACCCCAAATTCTACAGAAAAATACCAACTTTGCAATTCTCTTCCCACTCTCATTAAGCTTAATGATTTACACCTTGTAATGGCCACAAATGGGCAAGAAACCCTGAATCTTAGTAATTCTAAGTATGCCAGAAGTAAGCTTTAAAATCCTAAGCAAAAAATTAAATGACCATAAAATATGTGTTCACCTCCCAAGAGACAGATCTGCTTCAACATGACAGCTTAATTAAAAGCTCAGTAAATTGGTCATAACATTTTTTTAATAAACAAGCTTTGTCGACAGTGTGGAGGAGAGAGATGGTGCTTGTGATGCAGCAGGATAATTGAGGTGATCAGAGGTCTCCAATCCTTTGGTGACCTCTGCAGTAGCTAAAATCAGCTTCAGCCACTGCTAGGGGGAAGCTGAGGCAGGTCAAGAGCTGGAAATCACATTTCTATTCCATAATATCCACTCAAGGCAAATTAACGTTGGATTTAACTACGTGGAAGTGGAGTTAAAAGTGTTGAAGTGTGGTTGTGCCTTTGCAGCTTTGGTGCAGGGTTTGTGACCTGCTCCAGAAGTCCACCTGAAGTTCTGATTTGTTCTGCTGGGAAATATCTGCACCACGTCCCATGGGTTGCAGCACCTAGAGACTCCAGAACTGACATTTCTCACTCCCAGGGCAGATCCCTCAGCTCTCAGCAGGCTGTTGATGAGCTGGGGCAGTTGGGGCCTTGGGTCAGGAATGTCCTTTGTAAGGGATTGTCACACATCCCAGGAGTCTCCTGGTCATTCTCACTAACCTTGAGTCCCTTTATACCTTCAGGATGGGGAAAAAAAAACAATTGGTTTCAAATTAAACTGCTGTTTTATTTCTTTTGAAACACAAACTACCCCTTGGCCACTCCAATGATGTGTTTCATCTCAGGATAAATACAGCATTTCATTCAACCTGAAATGACTTTTTCCTTCCCATCCAGAAGAGCCAGCGAACCAAAAAATTGGTTATTCCCTCCCCTCTCCTTGCTCCCCATCTCCCAAGTCTGATGGTGCTTTATCATTTCATCAGAAAAACACATCTCAGGTCCCTTTGCCATGTGTTTAGTTGACACAGTCACCCATGCAGTCAACTCCTGCTCAGAGGGCAGAGAGTTGGGGGTGTTCAGCCTGGAGAGAAGAAGGCTCTTTCCTGGAGCCCCTTCAGGCACTGGAAGCTGCTCTAAGGTCTCCCTGGAGCCTTCTCTTCTCCAGGCTGAACACCCCAACTCTCCCAGCAGAGCAGAGCTGCTCCAGCCCTCAGAGCATCTTTGTGGCCTCCTCTGGACTCTCTCCAGGAGCTCCATGTCCTTATTTTGGGGTCTCCAGAACTGGACACAGTACATCCAAGTAACATCCCCAAAGACACCTCGGGGTGGGTTTCTGAAAAACATTACATAACTTATTACAAAATATCTCTGACTATCCTCCAGAACACTCCAGCACCAGTTTAAAGCCATCTTGCTACCCCTTGCACCTCCCCCTGCTCCAACAATTCATATCTGGTGGGTGAAAAGAACTCACCCAGAACACTGAGTGCAACCAAAAGGCAGAGAAGGTTTTCTTAATACCCTACCAAAGACAGGGGGCTGCTGCTGCTGCTGAGGAGCAGCAACTGGTTGTGGATTTCCATACTGAAAGGCCAGCACAGTTACCACTGCATCCTCAGTACAGCCTCCCCGAGAATTCAAAGTAGAGGGATTTTTTCCTCTCCAGACTCCACCAATCTGTAAATATGAAGATGAAGTTTCTTGCAAAAGCTGCAAGAAGCTATTCAGCTCAGATTTATGAGTCACATACCAGTCAGGATTGGCTTACAAATGATTTACTAAACAAAAACGGGGCTGAGTTCATCATGGACGTTATTCAGAACAAAAAGTTTGAAGGGTGCTATATATTTCATCTATTGGACATAAAATACATTTGCTGTAATAAAGTGAAGATATAAATGTTAAATATATTCTCTTTCTCTTTTTTTTTTCCCCCCACACGTGGATTTGTGCTTAAGAATTCCTCTTGGCTGCTGGAGCTGTGATGGATACCAGCCTCTCTGACAGCTTCACTAACACCAGTTCAGGGGTGGGCAAATTTGTTTTGGAGGATATTTGCCTCGAACAAATAGACTTTGGAGTCCATTAAAACTGCTTGTGAATTTGGGTTTGAAGCCTTCAGCAATTTCAGCAGTTCCAGAGCTTTTGGGAAGATGGATGGTAGCATCTGCTGGTTTGTAGTTCCTAAACTGCTGATTGGTTGGAGCTGGGAGGGGATAACTGGGAACAGGATTTGATCCTGCTCGTGGTCACTGCTGGAGACAGGGTGCTGAGCTGGAACCTCTGGTCCTCCAGCTTATTTCTTAGACTGAGGAGACTGGACATTGCCTGTACAGAATGCCATGACAGGCTGTAAAAATGATGACAGCAACTTCTCTTCCTCTCTTGCCCAGCAAGAACACCCCAGGGGCACTGCATAAATGCAGCCCCACCCTGAAATCCACTTCTGACAAAAGCCAGGGAGATATTGCCACCATATTTCTGCTAAAAGTCTTCATTTTGGCTGCTCTGCCCACTGCCCTTTCAGGACACAGTTCCCCAGCCTACAGAGGTGCCAGCTCCTGCCCAGACAGAGCTCCCAACATTCCCAGTGCCTGGCACATGTTTCTCATCCATCCTTCATGCATCCTCATGGTCACATCAGAAATCATCCCATGGTCTTTTAAAGATTTTCGGAGAGACAATGAATTTTTTGCAGTCACCTCCACATTTCTGGCCCTTTCAGCTTCTTGGGGGGAAAGTCTGAAAAGGAATCCAGCACCCTGGTGCTGTGGACACAGCTGGACTATTCATCACCTTGGTACAAACTGGGCTGTAGCAGGGGTGGTGCCTGCAGGAGAAATGACTCCTGAAATGGCCACACAGAGACCAACCAGCTCCAGCTCCCTTGGGGTTTGTCTGGACAACATCTGACAGTGTCTTGCTGGGGTGTTTTTGCTTAGAATCATGGAATTGTTTGGGTTGGAAAAGACCTTGAAGATCATCCAGCCCAACCATTGACCCAGCACTGCCAAGGTCACCACTATCCCATGTCCCTCAGCACCACATCTACTTACTTATGCATCCTAGAACTGGAATAGGTTAAGGAATAAGGTTAAGGAACAAGGTTAAGGAACAAGACTTCTACCCCATGAAGGACAATCCTGTGCAGCCTGTGGACCACAGCTCACCAGAAGGAACAAGACCTCCCAGCACCTCTCCCCACTACACCACAGTGACTCACACAGTCCTTGTTTCACCTCACAAGGTGTTATTTTCTGGGGGTTTTCAGGCTGCCTGCCAGCCAGCCAGGGGTCTGGGAGTGATCAGAGCTGAACCTGAGCTCACAGCCTCAGACATACCCTACATTTATTTTAATCACAACAGAACATCAGCTGCTTCTCCTTCGAAGAAAACTCTTCAACGTTCTCCTTTTCAGGGGTTCAGAAAGCTTCTCCTAAAATCTCTCTATTTCCAGCAGGACAGGAATTATGAGTTTTGTCCAGCTTGTTGGAGAAAATAACTCTCCCAGCCTCCACACTGTGCAGGACCCCCCCCCCCCTTCCAACCAGCAGGTCACCCATGGGAGAGGCAGATGACCTGGAACCCAAGGGGCTGCTCCAGAAGACCCCTGACCAGACTGGCCTCAGTCCTGTTGCTGTTTCACTCAAGGAAGCAGTTTTCAGAGACCATGCCTGAAATCTCCTCTCCAGGTTTGGCCCCAGACCTCTGGAATCAAACAAGGAGGCTGTGCTGCATGAGAATGAGACACTAATTAGCTAATCATCTCTAAAGGCCAAAGGAAAATGAATCTGACTAGCTGTCATTAGGATGGTTTTGACAGCCTTTCTTTAGTGTATAAAGCACATTAAAAATTATTTCATGATCCATCAAGCCATATGGTTTCTATGGCATAAAAGTGGAATTATTGGCAATCATAAAGCAGACAATGACCATCATTTTTAGCCCCTCGTTAACTGCAGCAGCACGTGAATACAACTGGAGTGGCAAATACAGAACAACCTGGGTTTATTTTGAGTCCCCAGTGGTTTGCTTGGTCCAGCTTGCAGGGCCACATTTCACAGCAACTTCTTTGGATAACAGCTCCATGGGCTCCTTCCACATCCCAAGGGTGCCCTATCAGTCCTGGCAGGATGACTGCAGAGCAGCCCAGGGTGGTTGTACTTGGGTCAGAGTCTGTTCATCCTGCACCACTAGGTCAGTGAATCCCAGACTGGTTTGGATTGTAGGATCCTTAAAGCTCATCCAGTCCCACCCCCTGCATGGGCAGGGACACCTCCCACCAGCCCAGGCTGCTCCAAGCCCCATCCAACCTGCCCTTCAACACTGCCAGGGATGGGGCAGCCACAGCTTCCCTGGGCAACCTGGGCCAGGCTCTCACCACCCTCACAGCCCCGAATTTCCTCCTCATGTCCAACCTCAATCTCCCTCTTCCAGTTTCCATCCAGCCCCCTCATCCCATTCCTCCCTGCCCTTGTCCCAAGCCCCTCCCCAGCTTTCCTGGAGCCCCTTCAGGCACTGGAAGCTGCTCTAAGGTCTCCCTGGAGCCTTCTCTTCTCCAGGCTGAACACCCCAACCCTTCCAGCTTGTCTCCAGAGCAGAGCTGCTCCAGCCCTCCCATCATTTCCGTGGCCTCCTCTGGACTTGCTCCAACAGATCCAGGTCCTTCTTGTGCTGGGGACCCCAGCACTGGACCCAGCCCTGCAGGGGGGTCTCAGCAGAGCAGAGGGGCAGAAACCCCTCCCTTGACCTGCAGGATCAAACTTAGATATTCCCAAGTCCCTCCTGTCAAGTGACAGATGAAATGGGTGTCCTCTGCTTTAGTCCCATCCTGTCTCCAGTCTCTCTCAGCCAGCTCCTGCCAGACAGGTTACCTGACTCCAGCTTGCATCCAAGCTCACGAAGGAATTGATCGTGTGCCAGGCTTTGGAGCCAACTGTCTTTGATAACTCTGGGCCAAGAACCATCAATGGAAGTGTTTCATTTTAGACTCTGAATACCAAAAAGGTCTCAGTGGGCAAGAGACAAAGAAAAAACAAGATAAAAGAAAGGTCAGTGCTTCCTGCAAAAATCCTTCAGGTAACACTGGTCCCTTCTGCTTTTCAGCACCAGCTGTAAACTGACATTCAGGAGGCTCCAAATGGCATGAGAAGATCCCTCAGCAAAGAGTGGTCAGCTGAAACAAACTCCAGCTTCCCTCAGTGGGGGCAACTGTAGATGTAAAAAGGCTCAGAGAGCAACCACACCCCAGGCTGACACCAAAATACCCCAACACCAAGGATCTGGTGGGCTCTGACAGCTGCTTTTGCAGCTGAAGCAAGTTAGAAATCCATCCTGTTAACTCAAGGTTTTCACAGAATTACCTTGGTTGGAAAAGACCTTCAAGACCATTGAGTACAACCACCAACCTAACACTAACAAGTCCTTATATCCCTAAGTATCATGTCTATACAACTCTTAAAAATTCCTCCAGGGATGGGGACTCCACCACTGCCCAGGGCAGCTTGTTCCAGAGCCTGACAACCCTTTCAGTGAAGAAATTCTTCCTAACACCCAATCTAAACCTCCCCTGGCACAACTTGAGGCCGTTCCCTCTTGTCCTGCCACTTGTAACTTCATTGAACAGCCTGGTCCCCACCTCTTTACAACCTCCTCTCAGGCACTTGCAGAGTGAGAAGGTCTCCCCTCAGCCCCCTTTTCTCCAACACCCCCAGCTCCCTCAGCCACAAACCCAGGTCTGAAGAGACGTGATTCTTCCTACAGCATAAACAAAGGGCCAGCACCAGTTGTTGGTGAAGCTGTTGGCTCTTCCAGCTTAAGGAATGATAAATATTGCTCAGGTCTCAAGGGCAGCACAGCTACAGTGACCCTGGGAGGTCACTGTACCTAAATGTACCTAAAACCCTGGTGGGTTTTTAGGAGCATGACTTTGAGGACAAGCTTCCCAAAGGAGCCACCCAGCCTCATGCAATGGGGCACCTCCTGAATACTGGCCATGAATCAGCTCTGCAGCCCTGTCCCTGGGGTCAGGCAGGGCTACTCTCCTACCTGATGTTCCCCAAACTTATGCTGGGAGGGGAAAACTGGTTCCCACAGCAGTACTGGAAACCACGTTACTGTCTTCCCTGGGTTTCCCTGCATCAAAAACTGCCTAGAAATGCAGCTGGGATGGATAACAGATGCATTGCTTAAGTCCTTGCTCAAACTGTCACGTTCCAGAGTCTGATTTAGTGCTAAATCTTGAAGGGAGAGATAAATCCTCACCATGGAGGGGCCCAGCCAACCCTCCACTAAACTCACACAGCTGCCAGACCTAGGAACAGCACTGCAAATACCTCAAGGTCAGAAATGCTTTTCTGCAGCCTTATTTTCTTTTATTAGGTCTTTTAGCCCTATTAAGATGTACTAGAGAGGCTTTTATGCAGGAACTAGCAAAATTTTAAGTCCAGTCTTTTTCTATTACTGCAGCTCTAATGACTTCTTTGGAGTTATCACTACGAAAAAGCAGGTTAGTCTGTGGCTCCTTACAAACAAAATAAACCCCAAAGTCATCATTATGTAAATGAAAAGGGAAAGGAGCAATTTTGCTGTGCTGAAGAGCGGATGGTCCTGCAGGCAAAGTGTTAGAAAAAAGAACCAGGAGCTTAATAAAAAGCACCTTGTCCTGCTAGCACCCACCTCTGCAGTGCTTTGGGTGCCAATAGATAGGGAGGGGCTGAGGCCAGAGCAGCCACGGGGAAGGTGGCTCAGGTGGCTCAGGTGGTTCAGGTGGTTCAGGTGGTTCAGGTGGTTCAGGTAGCTCAGGTGGCTCAGGTGGCTCAGGTGGTTCAGGTGGTTCAGGTGGCTCAGGTGGCTCAGGTGGTTCAGGTGGCTCAGGTGGCTCAGGTGGCTCAGGTGGTTCAGGTGGTTCAGGTGGCTCAGGTGGCTCAGGTGGTTCAGGTGGCTCAGGTGGCTCAGGTGGCTCAGGTGGTTCATATGCTGATCTTGGCTGGCAGAGGAGGAGGCAGATACATGACCCCTGAGTTACAGCTCCAAGGTGGCACTGGGACACCTGGAGAGGACAGGGCTTCTTAGGACCCCCCTGTGACAGAAACCTGTGGTTTGGGTCTTGCAGTTGCAAAATTAAAACATTAAAGTATTAAGTAGCCTGGCATAATGATTCTTTCCATTACCTGCCTCCCCCACTTTTCTCTCCAATCCCCCAAACACAAACAATTGCCCCCACCCAGCTGAGACACCATTTCTCTGCAGTAACAATTTAGATAATAATTTCTTCAGTGCAAGGCCTAACACTGCTCTATACTGGGCTGCTCATAGTGGATTTGGGGATCTGAAAACATGCAGAGCCCATGGGAAACGAGTTCTCCCATGGCAGGAGAGGACACTGGCACCAGGCCCATGGGCAGGAGGGGCTGGGGTATCAGGCTGCAGAGGTGAATGCAAAGCAGGGGGCAGAGGCAGGAAAGGGGATTCATTTCCATGCCCATGTGTGTGATGCTGCACAACCCCTTCAGCTGCAGTCAGGATTCAAGGAGTGAGATTTGCTCCTGCTCTGGTGCCTGCAAGGGGGCTTCTCTTTTGCCTCGTGCATTCTTGCTGGGGGCACATCTCACTTCCAAAACTCAAAGACCAGGCTTTCAAAGATGTTCTAGCTCCACAATGACTTTGAAGATCTGCCCCAAAGTCTTCAACAGGGGCTACTGAAGGCGAGAGAGGAACTCATGCTCTTTTTGCTAGGGATGAAAGAAAAGATCACCTAGTGTTTGCTCCACTCTTCCAAGCAAAGGAAGCAGTGTCTTGTGAAGCAGAAATGTGGAGGGAGGCAGGGCTGGGCTGGCACAGGGGTGGAAAGGGAGGAGTGGGGTGTCGAGGGAAGGGAACAGATCTGACAGTGCTGGCAGCAAACCCCCAGCCCAGCTCTGACACAGGAAAAAGGATTTTATCCATCTTGCAGACACTGCCCGCAGCACCGATCACGGGGATTAATGGCTTGAAATTAAACCTCTGCTCATGCAAAAGAGCAGTGTGAGTTTCCAGTACAACATTTCTCTCCTGGCAGGAGAAAGCAACTGCCAAGTGGCATTTGCACAAGGGGATGCTGGTGAGCAGGCATCTACAGAGGAGAAGAGTATTTTTTCCCAGCTGCAGTGGTATTTCTCTCCACTGCATGTTCCAGCTGAGCTCCTCTGCCTCCCACTACAACGTCTGAAACTCAATGAAGATGAACAAATGGAGAAGTGGCTGCTCTGTGCTGGCACCCAGATGCCAGACCAGCTCTATTCAAACCAGGATTAGACAAGATAAATCTTCAAGGACTGCACACCAAGATGTTCAAGAGCTTCACCTGTCTGCTCTGCTGATGCTAATGCCTCCTGGAGCAGTAAGGCCACGGGAGAAAGAGGGATTTCACTGCACAACATAGAACAACCATCAGACTTGGGTTAAAGAAACCCAGCTTTGTCCTCCTGCTAATGCAGGTCTGTATTTTTTTTTCCCCTGGTACCTACAGCAAAAAATTCCTCCAGCTGGATACACCAAAGATTGGAGGGTGATGGCTCAGCAAATGCTGCCTAAACAGCCACAAAGGGTTTTTGTCTACCACAGCTACACCTCCAGGGAACAGTGTGTTTGCAGTAGCAACCCCTGTCCATGCTATAACTCACCTCTCTTCTGGTCTGCTGTGCCCAGGCCAGAGCAGCAGCCTAGACACAGGGAGGAAGGGAAGGTGAGACTTGTTTTGTTGCAACCCAGAGAGAGACAGGGTGAAGGATCTACCTGGAAACACAGTTTTATGGTTACTGAACCCTGAAAAGGTCTTCAGGAATGAAAGACTGTGTAATACAAAGCTATTTTCTCAACTATTTGGTGGTTACAGTAGATGGTGAGGAGTAGCAGAGACAGGAGAAGGCTCAAATCCAATCCACTGAAACAGTGACGTGGAGCTTTCCATACACTAAGGATCCCAGAGAGGCTGCATCCAGCACGAGAGGAATCTTCCAGTGGTTCTTAGCTCATCTAAAGCAGCCCTAAACCCCAGCAACAAGCATGAAGTGCCGTGCTGAGGCTTGAGCACTGTGAGCAGGAGCCTCATTTCATTCCCAGATGTTAAGATCCAAACCCAGAAGCCCGTGGTGGGAAGACAGACACAGATCTGTGCACTTCCTTCACTCCTGCCATTGTCAGGCCACGAAATAAGCTTGGCTAGGGGACTTACATTAACTGCAGGGCATTTACAAACAGCTTTTCAGTTAGTAAATTATAAGGAGGAAGTGCCTGGGACCAGCCCTTGTTACAGGACAAACAAGAAGCTGTGCCTGTTCAGAAGCTGAATCCCAGAGGCAACAGCAACTGCAGCAAGAAATGTCTAATAAGGAGGAGCATGCATGACCACTTGGATGCTGTTAAAAGTGTTTTAACAGCTTTCCCCAACACACGATGTTTTGCCCAAGGCTGACAGATTTTTCTCTTTTTCTCAGACACAAGAGCAGCAAAGTAGCCCAAGAAAGAGGAGCTTCCAAATCCATGACCCTGCAGACACGACTCCCCCCTGGTTCATGCCAGCCAAACCCAGGAGCAATCTGCTTTTTCAGACTCTGCAGTGATGCTTGTGTGTTACAGGAAAACTGCAGATATATTTTGGCCTTTTCATAGAAGAAGAAGAACAGTATTTCTGCCTAATATCTTCTATTTTCCTCTAACTCATGCCATCCTAGGTGCCTGCTCCTCCAGCTCTGCAAGCACCAGCACGGGGCTCTTCTCCATCCCCCTCCTCTCCCTGCCTGGGATGCAGACACATTTTTGTTCTAATTACTCTCATTTTTGTTCTCATCAAAACCAGATTAAAACCCTTCCCTAGAGAATACTGGCAAGGACAGAAAGGTGAAATGCAGATGAGTGGTATCCACTAATAATGGCATTGTGTTTCCCAGCCAGTGGTTCCCAGTTGCACCACAGAGCTGCCCAGCTAACAGGATTAGTGCTCAGGCTGGAGCCTGGGCTGGGCAGTTGCTGTTTAATGCCTGGTCATCTCCTCCATGGTTTGTTTTGTTTTTTGATTATTCAGTGGGTTTCAACTCCAGGGATGAGCTGGGGTTGGTTTGTTTGTTTGCACTGGGGGGGGGGTGTGTGTTGCTTGGGGTTGGTGGGTTTTTGTACAGATTTCATCTCTGGGATTTAGTGTTTTCCCCACTGACAAGCTTCTTTTACATCAAAAAGAGATTTTTCTGCCACTCTGAATTTATATACTCTGAATCTATTGACTCAATACTTCTGGACCAAGGAGGTCATCTCAAATATTTCTCACCTTTTCCTCTTGCAGAGGGAGAATGCAATAGCAATCAAATATTTATTTTAGATCCCAGTGATCTAAACCAGATGCCTGGGGTTTACTAGGGGCTTTCAAAGCACTCCTAAAAAAAAAAAAACACAACACCTCCTAAATATTTATTTCTTTCTTTCTTTTATTCCCTCATTGTACTTGGAAAAAACACAGGCATGTGCAGCCTTTTTACTGTGGCACTTCCCAAGCTGTTCCTGACTTTTTGCTCTCCCTGGGAAGTTTCTTAGCAATGAGGGAATAATAAAACCTCCCTCCATCACCTTCCCCCTCTCCCATTCCTCCTCCCTTCACCCCGCCTTCCCTTCGCTTCCAGATGCCTCAGAACAAACTGTATATCATGTGTTTAGTGGCTCTGAGCCATTAAAACCCAGATCTGGTAGCAGTGCTGTGGAAATGGAGAGTTTTCATCTCCACTCCAGGGTGGTTTTTAGGGGTAATTGATGGGAAGGCACAGACTGCTGTTGACAGTGCAGAGAGATGAAGCAGTTTGTTGCACAGGGGAAGCCTGGCCAGTCCATCCCCCCTGCTTCAGTGGCCAATCTCTTCAGGAATAAATGATGCTCGTAAACACATCATTTTTCTCCAAACCATTATGCACTTTCTCACTGTGGTCTTGCAGGCAGGGCCTGATCCAACACCCACAAAGCCCATGGGAGTCGTTCCTGCCAATCTGGCACAGATGCACAGAGTGTTTCGAGGCAGGATTACTGAAGAGTGGAGGTGCCTTGGGAGGAGCTTGGTGAAATTTAGACCCTCAAATGCAAAATTGCAATTAGAAAATGCCAGGTGTTCAGCTTAATCCTCAATGTGCTGGACCGTGATGTTCCCTGGGCACATGAAGTTCTATCTCTGTGCTCCCAGCCCCAGTTTCCAGCTCACTTCAGCCCCTTCTTGTAGAGACAGGAGGAAAACAAAGCTGGAGGGACAGTTCTTTTCTTTTGCCAGGGTACCTGACTGCTACCAGCACCTGCAGAACCAGATCCAAGATCATCTCCTGTTCAGTGAAATTCATGCTGTCTTTCCTACCAGAAACACAGAGGATGTTTTCCCACCTTCTCTTTTGCTCAAGTCCTACCATTGTGCAGAAAACCTTTGAACATAATCAGACCAGAAGAAGATGGAAGATAAGCAGAAGCAGGGCTCCAGTGCTGGGTAATTGGGGTGTGCAGGAAAGCAGCCCTGTTCTCCTCAGTTTTACTGTATTGGCTTTACTGCTGCTGCTCATTTAAAGTCATGTTAGAAACCAAAATAATTATAATACAGAAAAAATAACAGTTACAGATGAAGACTCTCGAGTGCCAGAGCAGATTTGATGGGAAACTGGATCATAACAGCTCTGCAGCATTTGGTGCTGACTTATCTGTGCAGGATGAGGTTCACTGGGGAATTCTAGAAGTCGGGACCTCTAATGAACAAAGGAGACAGTTTTCACAATCCTTTTTTGTCCTCTGATAAATATTGTCCTTGAATTTCATGCTATGCACTCAGCCAGAAAAAAGCTAATGATCCAAGATGTAAACATTTTATTTCCTGTCTCCAAAGCTGAACACAACTTTAACCCTTGCCCAGCAAGCATCAGCAGCTGTCAGGAAAGCTCTTATGGGCAAAAGGGCAAAATCCTGGTGCTGGTGAAGTCATTTGGACTTTTGCCCTTGCCTTGGGGCATTTTGGGATGAAAGGAATGGGGAAGCCACCAGGGAAAGGCAATTGTTATTAGATACACCCCCCAGAGTAGGGGCAGGCTGGCTGCAAGCAGAGACCCTGCGAGTCAGGATGCCTGGGACATTCGACTTGAGACACAACATCCAAACTGGGATAATTAATTTATCAGGCATTTTTGGCAACCTAAGGGGAAGAGGATGCTTTGGGTTTAGAGGGGAGATGCCTCGCCTGAGCAGGGCTTCTTTTCAGGTCAGTGGAAACCAGTCCAAAATCAATACTGTTAACTGGGTCTGGTGCAATTCATCCCAGCCTAAAGGAGGTGCCTGCAGGTGGCCAGATGATTCCCAGCCTGCTCTGCCCTGGCTATAGAGGCAGCTGAGAGAGGTTTATATGTCTGTGACGGAGGGACTTGGATGTGAGATTCATCTGACCCTCTGGGGAGGGGGGAGTGGAACCTGAGATTTGGTAGAGGAATTATCACCACTTGGATTTAAGCTCGCTTTTTTCTCTGTACCCCCCTGTGGGATGAAGGGGCTGGACCAGCAATCACACAACCAGCCTTTCAGAAAACATTCTTTGGGGCTGGCTAGAAGCACCTGGTTTAACCCCGAATGCAGGGTGATGCTGTTGCCTTCACTCCCAGAACCACAGAATCATTCTGGTTGGAAAAGACCTTTAAGATCGTTGAGTCCAACCATTCCATCATTCCACCCCTCCCCAGGCTTTCGAGGATTTCCAGCACATGGGAGCTTTCAGCAGCTTGTGTGTGCAGACATTGTGGCCTCCTTCCCTCCATCTGCTGCTCTCAGCTCAGAGATGTCTGGGAGCACACAAGATGAAAAATGAGCAGCCAAGTTATTTAATTCACTCCCAATCATCATTAATAGAAGAAAGGAGGAACAAATGCCCTTGTATAATTTAAGCAACAGTTTCCTTAATATTGTTGGTCCTGACATGAAAGCACAGCTGATCATTTGCAGCAGGTGCAGGATTATTTTTGAGCTGAACGATTCCTTGCTTATTGTGCAACCTCTGTCACAAGCAACGAGTCCTTCTCTGCCTGTCTGATCCAGATTCCTTTAAGAAACACAGTCCAAGTCAAGATTGAGTAGCAATTTCTTTTTGTTTACTTGGCCAATTAGGGTCAAGTTAATGAAGCATCTGGTGGAAAACGGCATCTCTTGTTATGTTGCCACAGCAGCAATTACAGTTCTCTTGAAAGAAGGTTAAGAAATTAATTACAGTGTTTCTTTAGATATAAAATATAAGCAGAGGTTCTGTCTTAGCTGATTTGAGGAACTCTCTAACCTGTCTGGTTTTGTGGGCAACATTTATTGATAACACAAAGGAATAGGTTCATTCTTTATTCAGACCTTGCTGGTGTTTGAGGAAGGATCCAAGAACCTGATCTAGTTGTCCCTGCTCACTTCAGGGGGGCTGGACTAGATGGCATTTAAAGGTCCCTTCCAACCCAAACTGTTCGATGATTCTAGGCAGCAGCCCTCAGAAAGGCAAGCTCTGGCAAAGTGATGAATGTGCTTTCTGGAGCTGCTGGCCCTCGGCTGATCAAAGCTCAACAGGACTGATGGCCTGCTCAGCAAGGAACATCTCCAGAACAGGCTGAGTGATTTCTTAGAATCATGAAATCATAGAATGACTTGGGTTGGAAAGGACCTTAAAGATCATCTAGACCCAACCCCCTGCACGGGCAGGGACACCTCCCACCAGCCCAGGCTGCTCCAAGCCCCATCCAACCTGCCCTTCAACACTGCCAGGGATGGGGCAGCCACAGCTTCCCTGGGCAACCTGGGCCAGGCTCTCACCACCCTCACAGGGAAGAATTCCCTCCTCATGTCTCACCTCAATCTCCCTCTTCCAGTTTTCATCCAGTCCC
Organism: Apus apus; assembly: GCF_020740795.1. Taxonomy (NCBI): domain Eukaryota; kingdom Metazoa; phylum Chordata; class Aves; order Apodiformes; family Apodidae; genus Apus; species Apus apus. The sequence continues at coordinate 4,411,678 of NC_067306.1, read as the reverse complement.
CCTTGTTCTCTCACTACATGCCATTGTAAAAAGTCCCTCCCCAGCTTTCCTGTAGGCTCCATTCAGATACTGGAAGACCACTATGAGGTCTCTCCAGATCCTTCTCTTCTCCAGCCTGAGGGCAAACACAGGATAAGCGTGTCCTGGCCCTTCAGTGATGGGTCAACTGACCAAGAGGAGCAAAGGCAAGTGGAGGAACTCGGAGAGCTCTGCTCCTTTTTCTCTCTGACCTCCTCGAGTAACCTGGGCTGCTGCTGCTGCCACACCAGGGGAGAAATCAGGGCAGTCTTCACCCTCCCCACTCTGGGTGCATTTTAACTCCAGTTTTGGTGGGTAATGGAAGAAGTGTGACCCTGTCTGGTTAAGACTGCTGCTCAGCTGCTGATGGCAAGAGCAGGCTGCTCTTATGTCACTGCCTCAACAAAATGTTAACCTGGAAGGTGAGCTAAGAGTTCATTTCAAGGGCTCCCAGGTCAACCAGTCTTATGGGATCATTTTAATTACTAAACAAATGAGACATCCTGGGAACCAAAGAAATCAAAATGGAAAAGAAAAGGCAACATCTGCAGAGGCAGAATTAACTAAGGTAGGCAGAATTAACTAAGGTGCCAGGCCAAGGGACAAGGGGGTCTGGCACAATGGGCTGTGATGCCTTGAGGAAAGAGACCAGCTCTATCACAGGAGATTGCCTAAAAGTTGTTGAAAGTACCAGAATTACCTGGTGCAACTTCATCCTCCACCCAGAGAACTCATCTTTTCATCTGCTGATTTGACCCTTGGTGCCACATTTAAAGGAGGGGACACAGGAGTGGGTGAGCTTCCCTGTCCTGAACAGTTTTACAGCCAACAATCAAAAGTCTTCAGAAGATTTCCCCAAAATGCTGAGTGAGACAGTGAGAGGATCAAGCTATCTCATTTGAAACATGAAAAGTACATTGCCTAACCTGGAGCATTTGCAAAGCTCTTTGTAGAGATTGGCAGCAGAAAATTTTACCCTGCAGGTAGCTTTAGAAGTGATGAAAAAGCTACACTGTCAGCTCTAAATTACAATTTTCTCCCTCCAGCATGAAGTCCCACCACAGCAGTCGTCCAGGGTCACTTAAAGCACGTTGGACATTTCCTTCACAGAAGAAACTTGACAAAACTGGCTTGGTTTGATTTTGGATTTCTCTGCTCTGGATGTTTTTACCTGAATGAATGAATGATGGAAAAAGCTCTTCTATTTAGAAAAAAAAAAACCCCAAGGATTCCTCAGCTTAAAAGCAGGCTTTTAAAAAGACTTTTTTTGGTAGATGCCCCAAATTGCTAAATTGCTACTTGATAAAGCCCAGCATTGTTGCTGGTGCTGAACTTCAGTCCAAAGCCCTTGAACTTTCTGTCTCAGCCACCACAGGTACAGAGGAGATTATCCCTGTGCACTTTGCAGCCTTTTTCATATGTAAGGACAGTTAAGAAGTCCCTCCTCAGTCTTCTCCAGCTAAACTGCCCTGCTTTGGGGAGGGTAAAAAAGGCAGCAGAAGGAGTCTGTATTTCCACCCATCACAAAATACTGCATGAAACAACCCAGGCTCAGAGAAAAAACCAAGCAAGTGAAGTGTCATTGGGCCCAGTGACTTCATCCAAGCCCTTTGTGCCTGTTTCCAAAGGCAGTCATTAATTATATCATCATACACTATTTTTCCCTTGTGGTCTCTGGCTCAACATACAAGATCCACCTGCCCTGGGCAGTGATGGAGGCTGTTGCCTACAGGATTCTCTTGCATCAAAAAAAACCCCCAAACAACCCAAAACCCACCAAAAAACACACCTTTCCCAATAAATTAAAAAGGCATATTTGAAATGGAGAAGGTATTTCTGAGCAACTGCAGATAATGTTCTCCCCTGCTTCCTCTTGCCACTCAATATGTTATAAATGTGTTTTCTTTTTTTCATGAATGGATGGAGAAAGCAGCTTAAGAACTGCTGAAACTAATGGCCTGTGTGGTTTACTATTAACTGGCAGGTTTTGTTTTTCAGAGAAGGGTAAAAATCAATTAATTTTTAAACTAAATAGACAAAAAGACATTTCTGAGTCAGGTTCAAAAGCTGTGAAGTAGAAGATCTGGCCACAGAGATGACCTTCATCATTTCTTATGTCCACTTCATTTGTTGCTTCTCTGACCCTGCCCATGGGATGGGAGATCCTATGACTTGGAGCTTCCAGACCAGCTGAAATGGGTTTTTTTGGAAAACTTCTCTGCCCAAAAAGCCCTTGAGGATGAGGCTGCTCCCTTGCCAACAAACAGTGTTGTTCTGGGTCTCTTTTATTTCTCCAGGTGCTCCTTCTGTCCTGAGGGAAATGGCTCTGGATGCTGCCCTAAAGAGTCATCCCCAGGAGCTCCCACTTTAGCACATGGTCTCAGCCACTGAACCTGCCCAGGGAAACCCAGAGGCCTCCAATTCTTCCTGAGAACCTCCTGGGCAGAGATGCCTGAGGAGGGATAAGCTAAGGGCAGAAGAGCAAAGGTCAGTGATAGAAAGAGAATATTTGAGTAAAACTCCCCAGGAGGTGCTGGAGCAGATGAGGATAACACCAAAAAGTGCAAGTTTCCCTGCAGGAATAACTCACTCCCTGTACACACATTTGTGTGCCAAAAGACACCTTGGTGCATGGCTTAGCACTGGACTTGGCAGAACTGGATTAATGGTTGGACTGGATGATCTTAAGGGCCTTTTCCAACTGAAATGATCCTGTGATTCCATAGTAGTTTACTCCACAGTAACCTTCCAGTGCAACCAGTGTCTGTCTGAGTAGCAGAGCTGAGGAACACCCCAGCTTCCTTGGGCCTCCCCAGGACGTTAGATAATAAGAGGGAAGAAAACCACATTTCTTTCTTATGACAGGCAGCACTTCAGAGTGACTTCCCTCACCACAAGCCAGTTGTTCCCCACAGGAGGCTGCAGTGTCACAGGAGATGGGGTTCACTGCATGGAAAGAAGAAACAACCCAATCCCACCTCCTGCGTGACACAGAAGCTCACTGAACACCCTCAGATCAGTGACATTCAATGTCTCATTGAAGGTCTGATGTCCTAGAACCCCCAGAGCTTTCCACAGCCTGGGGAGGAGGGCACATGTTGGCAGGGAACATCCTTCCCTTCACCCTTTGCTGGTGGAGGGTGTCTGGCTGGCTTTGCCACACTCCCATGCCTCTCACCCTGCCACTGGCAGGGACATTTGTCACAGGCTTGTGATGGCCTCTCCCTGTTTCCTTTTTCCCTTTCACAATCTATTTTCCTTCTCTAGACTGCAGCCAAGGAGGGAATGCACTGACATTTTCCTGTTGGAGTGTAACTGCTCCTATCTGCTTACACTCCTCATTGAGCAGAAGGGTTTGGGAGACGAGGAGAGGAGTAAATCAAGCCCAGGTCCCCAAAAAATCTGCTGAAATGCTCCCCTGAGCTCACAGAGTTGGAAGTCTAGGTTTGAAAGGCCCGTGCCAAGCTGTCTTGAAAAGTGTTTGTGAGGCTGAGCTCACCTCAAAGCAAGCAGGTGGAAAATGCTGGCTACACTCAGCAGGGAACACGTGAAACCCGTGGGGAGCCCAGGATTGACAGAGCCCACCTCAGGAGTAGCTGTGGGCTGGATGGACAGGTTCAAACCTCTTCATCAAAACACAGAACAGATTGAAGGGTGGAAAAAGTGGGCAGCTGGGATCTGAGGAAAGTGGAGAGGCTACACATGTAACTGCACCGTGTTCTCCAGGATGTGTAACAGAGGCACAGTATTCCTCTGAGGGCTGAATGGAAAAGCAATAAAACCTTTACAATTTCTCCCCATGCCCCCCAAAGTGGTTCATATCTGAACAACACTGCCTCTAACCATCTGCTCTAATACAAGCAGCTTCTATCAGGAGACAAACCTGGACACTCACATCAAACCACACAAGTTTTCCCTCCTTTGCTTTCTCTACAAGAGGTTGGTTGTTTCTGATCCTTTTGATGCCAGGTTTTCTCTTGGCTTCAAGGAGTGTGCTGGAGCAGCAAGGGGAAAAGCAACATTCACAAAGCACATCCTGAAGCAGAGAGACACAAGCTGGGGATGGCCAAGAGCAAATTTGTAAGAAAATCCCTTTTTTTTGGTTTTTTTCTTGCTGATGTTGGTCCAAGTTGAACTGAAACCAACACTATTTTTTTTTTTACATCTATCACAGAGTAGAAACTCCCACGGTTTTGCAGCTGTTCTTGTGAAACTACCATCCCTGTCAGCTTCACTGGGGATAGAGATGGGAAAGGTTGTGAATGGCACTGAAACTGTGGTGGGAAAGATTCTGCCCATCCCCAAATTCCCTGGCCTGGCTGCAGACCTGTCTGGCCCAGTGGCTCCCAGCCCCCAGCTCCCTGTGCTCCTGGCCTTTGGGCTAACTGGAAAGCAGCTTCACAGAACGTGGCCTTGGTCTTGGCCAAGGAAATTTGAAGCTCAGGAGTTAAATGAGATAACTGTGCTGCACAAACTGGTGTTTTTTCATGAGGATACTTGGTTTTGCTGGAGAGTTTCTGACTGGTTCTAACACGAGCTCTGCTGGGATGAGACTAAACTGAGCTTTTACAAGCAGGTCAAAACACCTCATTAGTAGAAAGATTGGAGTGAGATCAGAAGAATGGGAAGGAAAAAATAATTAAAGCATTGGTGGGATTGAGTTAGGAAGATGAAAAGGGTTAGAATACTTCTAGTGTGGCTGAGCTACAAGCAGCTCAGGAAGGTGAGAGGAGAGGAATCTGTAGTTGAAGGCTGTGAGTAGGTAGAAGGGAAGATTGATTTGGTGGATGCTCCAGATCCTGAGGGTTTCCAGGAAGAGGAAGGGCATCTAGAAATGAGGGGCAGAGAGTCAACTAATAAGCAGCTCTGGAACAAATGGACATCACTTCTGACCAACACCTCCTCCTCTTGATGCACCTGGGGAGATGCAGCAGCACCCGTTCCTCCTAGGCCAGGCTGGGGTGGGTGCCAGAGGAAGGATTGTTACCCCAACAGCTCTTCCTCATGGCTTCAAAATTACAGATTTATGGAGAAATTCAATAACTGGTCTGGTTTACATCTGCTTGGATACCTGGACTTGCAGTTCCCTGTGCTGCAGGTATTTTGCAACAGCAAAACTCACCCATGGCCTGCACCCCACCTGCTGCAGGAAGCCTGGTCCCCATCTACCTTTTCCAGGCCCACCTTAAGGCTCCTTCACCTCCTACTTGTCCCCAATAATCTCCTGATATTTCTGAGTTAAATGCCAAGTTTTACTTTCAGTTTGACAGCAGCATATTTCCTCTCAGGTCATTGGACCTTCAGCAAGTCACCTCTTGGGGCAGGTTTGCTGGAGGAGCCACGTGCCCTGCTCACTGTTCCAACCAGGCTGCAGCTCCTGCTGCTCATTAAACTGCAGCAGATCCCAACAGAAAGAGAGACTGAGCATCATTAGAGCTAAATACATTTTCTTCTTTGGTTTTGTTTGCTAAGGGGTATGTTTGGATACTCATATAATGAGGAGCTTGTCGGCAGGGCAGTTAGAGACCTAAAGGCAATAAGGCAAAGAGATATATAAGGATGGATCAACAAGCACCATCCCTGCTGCACAGGAGTGCAGGGATGTCCCCTCACACCTGTACACATGACAACAGGAGTCACAAGAGGTCACAGCAATCTGTCTTGCTTAACTGGCCCCATTACTGCAGTGCTTGAGCATCTCCTGAGCCTTCCCATCCTCACCCGGGGTCCTGGGGAAGGGCAGAGACACCAGCTGGAGCCAAAGGAGAAGCTGAGCCTTGTCCCAGGAAGATCTCTGTAGCACTGAAACACTCTTCTCTCTTAAGCTGTGGCAAAAATGGTTGTGAATTACATAAAACCAAAGCAATTCCTCCTCCTGGGGTGCACAGGGAGATATTCAAGCAAGAATCTATGAAAATGCTGTGATTTGGTTTAGTTTCAGCTTCTTAATTCCTTTATCTAGACTAAATAAACAAAATTATTTGACCAGCAAACCTTGATTCAATGCCCAGAGACTCCTTGTTTAAAAACTGCAATGTTTAGGCTAAGGCAGTACTTTTTCTCAAACCAAATTTCAAGTCAAGCAAGGCTTCAAATCTGCCTCTTCTGAGTGTCACAAACGGGCATTTTTCAGTGCTGACAAACACAGAGAAGGAAAATTCACTGAAAAATTCCTGGTGGCCACAGCCTTCCTTTCCAGTCTGTGATTGCTGAATGTGTCACCGACCTGCAGCAATCATCTTGCACTGCAAGTGCTGAAGCCCTGGAGTCTAAATTATTAAAGAAATGCTAAACACGGATTTAAAAAAAGCCCTCAACACTGCCAGATCTTCTCTGTTTCTCTCAGTGTCCTGCTCCATGCCAGGCTGCTGCTACACCTTTGGTCATTTGTAGCTAAAAGTCATGTTTAGAAAGCTGGAAGGTGGTGGGTGACAATCTGGAGCCACGTCAGCAGTTCCCACAAGCCAAAGTTTGTACCACGCACAAGCTGCAGAACAAGCAGTGGTAACAAAAAATTGGATTGAGGCATCAGACTGTAAAACTTAATCTCCCATATAGAGACTTAGTCTACCATAAAAGAAACAGTGCTGGAAGATGTAAGAACACACGAGACCCTAGGGATGATTTAATGTCCTAAAGACATAAAGACATAAGGCACAGCAATGCAAAAATGAGCTCAGTAACACAGAGGCTATTACATTCCAATTGGTTATGTGTACTCTACATAAAGCACAATCAAAACACTTGTTTTTAAAGGGTATAAACACCTTTCTCAGGCTGAGCAGAAGCTGATCTAGAAGCTTAAATATCATTTTAGGCTTTAAACTTGAGTGATGCTCCCTCCGTTCAGCCAAAGTGCCGAGTGAATCTGGAAGGGACCAGACAAACTTTGGGTAGAGTTAATGTAAGAGCTGGCAGGTAAATCAGGAAAGCCAGGTTCATTTTCTGTTAGAAACTAGATTGAAAAAAAAACCTGTTTACTCCATGGCTGCATGTTTATGGGCTTTGCTGGCTGTGCTCTGGGTAACTCCTTGTTGTCCTGCCTGGAGGCAGGCCCTGTGTGGATTATTCCACCCATCCAGGAGGTTTCTCCAGCTGTTGAGATGAAAAGCCCCAGGATGGTATTTCTAAAATGAGCAACTTGATCATTCATCAACTTCTAACCCCTCAGCCTGGGACCTTTTCAGGGGAGAGTTTGCAAAATTTGCCTCTTTATCACCATTTTTGGGCAACCCTTTAAACAGCTGTCCTTAGTCTCCTGGTTCTTGAGTGGAGAAGGTCTCCTCAAGAAAGACAGGTGATGGAGTCTCCATGCAGGATCTCCAGGCAAGGAAGTCTAAAAGGTAGCTGTAGAAGTTAGGAAGAGTAAAGCCTCTCCCTTCTTCTCCTCTCCCTTCTTTTCCTCTATTCCTTGATCACACCATCTCTACAATCATAAAACCAAACCCCCATCCTAGGTGAACACTGCTGAGGCCTCTTGCTGGGAGCACTGAGAAGAACTGTACCTACTGCTACCACCTGGGAGGGATGTGTAATGAAACAGTAAAAAAAAAAAAGAAATCCCAGCCTTTTTCCATAAATGAGAAGATCTATAAATGTGAATGAGTCACCCTTGGAAATGGAAATAATCCACAGTCAAAATGGGGCACTCAATTTCTTGTTTGATTTCACTCTGGTTTTATGCTGTTATTTTAATGTAACACAGTGAGGTGTAAAAAGAATTCTAATAATCTAGAATGTGGTAAATATCTTTATAGGTGTATAATATTTACATGTTACATTTACTGTTTCAAATCATCCTGCTTCAGTACCACAGGATGAAGCTTTTCCAGAAGGGGGTTCTGATGTTCCCAGAATGAAATTTCTACTTGGTAAAGTATTTCTGAATTTCCCCTTTCATTCTGATGTGAAGGGAAAATGAATTTCAGAGTGTTGACCTTCCCCAAAGACAGGAGCATGATTCTGTCACACCCTTGGTAACACTGCCCTTTTCCAGCAGGCTTTGGGAGAGGCTGTTCTCTGCATGATCCAGCTTCAAGAGCACCTTTGGAGGGCTAAGACAGAGCCAGGAGAGATGTTCAGTTATTTAATTGCCAGTGGTTTCAGTAGGAGAGCACTACTTGGGTGCCTCTGTGGCTACAGCAGTATGAAAACACTGATCCCACTTGTTTCTACCTTCTAGGGAGGCACCAGGTTCCCCTTTTAGCTCCTCTACTTTCCTGAACAACCTGCCTCACTCAAAGCTCATGAATCCACCAACATTAGGGGCCACGTTAGCATGGGACAAAGAGGTCAGTGCTGACTGTGGGAGCCTCCAGACTGCAGAATGTCTGCTCCTGAAGTTGCAGGATGGGTTTGCAACCTCTGGCTGCTCAGCACAGAGCTCTGCCACCCTCTGCCAGGGACCAGGGCAGAGCTGGGACCCTGCCACCCTGGGGCCAGCAGCCTTTGGAGCAGGGCATCCTCAGAGCAGGGCATCCTCCTCTCCCAAACCAGCTGCAGATGAGCTGGTGTCGTTCAGACCAGTGCCAGGCTGGATCCTCCCCATCTCCTGCCTGTTGCTAATCCATGGCTGCTCTGCAGGGCCAGGCTGGGTCTTGCCTTACCAGAGTGGTGCTGAGCTTTGGTTCCTGGGGGGGTGTGTATCCCAGGGGCACAGGGGAAGGACAATCCTGCACCATGAGGGGCTGTGCCCAAAGCAGCTGAACTGCTTTGGGGCTGATGGCTCAGGGGGTGCTCAGTGCAGGGGGTGCAGCCTCTCCCTCTTGGTGAGGACAGCACCCCAACATCCTTATCTCTGCCCCAGAGGAGCATCTGCTCCCTCCCACCCCCTTTGCTTTGCTGTCCCTTCCAAGTAGCCCCCAAAATTTCTTTCCCTGCCTTAGCCACCCAGAGCCAGCACTGGTCCCTGAGATACATTTATTTATTGCATTTTCTGGAGCTGGCTTGACTCAGAGGAGAACAGAAATAGATGGGCTGGGGGGCTGAGCAGCTCTTGTGTCCCTCGGGTACTGCTCAGTCTCTGCATCCACCTCTACCTGCTGCTACCAAATGCATGAATAAGGCATTGAGTAAGGAAGAAAGCTGGAAGAAAAAGAATTATTAACCTCCCCAGTGATCTGGGGAGATTGGCCTGTGCCCCACAGATCCAAAGGGTCAGCAGAGACCCTGGGGAGCAGATGGGGCAGGAGGAGGATTCTGAATGAAACAGCAAGAGGACACCTTCAGAGTCAGAGGAATGACCCAAACCTTGTCATGACTCTCTGCCTTTTTCCACATAACCCCATCCCAGACTTGGCAGCCCCCTCAGACACAGGGTGCATCACCCCATCCCTCAGCAGGACATTGGATGGGACATGGGCCAGCTCCAGCCCTGGACATGCCACCCAAGCTCCACACCTGGAGCAGGCAGAGTCACTTCTGAGTGTAAAAACCTGCTGCTGCAGATTTCTGCCTGGGGACAACTCCCTCCCTTCAGATCTTTGCTTTCTGGAGGATTTTGTTTTCAAATCAAAATGCAGTAAGCTTACACTGAAAGATTAGCCAGGCCCTGGCTCAGCAGAGAAGGGATTGCTGACACCCTGGGAAGTTCCTGGAGGTTAAAATCACAGCAAACCTCCTGCCTGACTGCTCCAGGAGCAGGCTTTTTGCTCCCACTGTGCCACATCCATCACACATCTTGTTCTCCATCATTTTTATTATTAGGGCTTTTTCTGTACAATGAAAACTTCCTGGACACCACAATCTCCAGAAAGGTCAAGACTCACTCCACCCATGGCCTCAAAGCCACCCCAGCCACCAGCCAAATGGGATTTATTCATGCAGAAGGAGGGGCTGGTGAGGAATGTGAAGCTCAAGAGCAACCTTGGCTGCAGTGGCCATGAGATGGTGGAGCTCAAGATCCTCAGGGCAGTGAGGTGGGCACACAGCAAGCTCACTACCCTGGACCTCTACTCTACTCTGGTGAGATGGCACCTGGAATACTGTGTACAGCTCTGGAGCCCTCAGAATGGAAAAGACCTGTTGGAGAGGGTCCAGGGAAGAGGCATGAAGATGATCCCAGGGCTGGAGCAGCTCTGCTCTGGAGCCAGGCTGGGAGAGTTGGGGTGTTCAGCCTGGAGAAGAGAAGGCTCCAGGGAGACCTTAGAGCAGCTTCCAGTGCCTGAAGGGGCTCCAGGAAAGCTGGGGAGGGACTTTTCACCAGAGAGGGCAGTGGTAGGACAAAGGGAGATGGTTTTAAACTGAGAGAGGGGAGATTTAGGTTAGATATTAGGAGGAAATTCTTCACCATGAGGGCAGGAAGGCACTGGAATAGGTTGCCAATGGAGGTTGTTGATGCCCCCTCCCTGGAGTTGTTCAAGGGCAGGTTGGATGAGGCTTGTGCAGCCTGGTCTGGTGGGAGGTGTCCCTGCCCATGCAGGGGGTTGAATCTATTTTATCTAAGGTCCCTTCCAACCTTCACTGTTCTGTGATTCTATGACACGGAAGGGAACCCTACAGAGGGTGGATGCAAGGAGAAGTGGTCTGGAAGGAATGCAGAGAAACTGTCTGAGCAGCCAGGGATCAGGCTGGGAAAGCTAAGGCCCTGAGAGAATTAAACCTGGTCAGGGATGTCAAAGGCAACAAGAAAAGCTTCTATAGGCATATGGGTGATAAAACCAAGAAAAACAATCAGGAATTAGCTGCATCTGGGGTCCAGAGATGGAGGTAACAGAGGATGCTCTTAGATGCTTTGCAATCCTTCCTGAGCACCTGGGGTACCTGAACTAGGGGTTATTTCCATGGCTGAAATTCCACATCTGTTTACAGGAACTGCTCCATTCTGCAACACGCAGCTCATCACTTCCAGAAGGAAACACTCTGTGTAACTCATTCCCTCATCCTGATTTACGTCAGGCAAATATTTGATTTCTTTCTTTTCAGGAGTAACACAATTCATGAGCTCATGTGGGAGAAGATACAGGACGACTACAATGGAGCAGTAAATAGATGTGCAGGGCTCAGAGAACAGCAACCACAAAGCTGCATTCGGGAGCTAATAAATAGCCCAGTTGTGCTGGCAAGGGAGCTCATTTGTGTTTATCTATTTTCTGGATGTTCTGTGGGATTTTGGAGTGGTTTATGTCAAGGGATTTCCCTTTGTATTCCAAAACTTGGCAAGCAAATGAGAAATATGAGGAAAGGGTGAATAATAAGTCACCCACGAATTTGGGATTTCAGCTTTTCATGCTCCTAAGGAAAGGGCAAGAAGCAGAAATCAAACCCTATTCAAGCCTGAGGGCAGTCACTGCTTGAGGACATCTTCTATGGTTTTTCTTGATAGAAAAAGAGCCATTTCATCAATTTTGAGCCCAAGAACCTTGCATCTTGTCAGCCTGTGGCTGCCTGTCTGCCTGCAACCAGCCACAGTCTGTCCCCTGCTTCTCTTGGAGCTGCAAATCTTCCCATTCCCTTGCTTTGACTTCTTTTTGCCAGAGGAAAGCAACAAAAGGCATTCCTTAGCTTGTTATTAATCATGTTTATGACAAGAATGCCTAAGGATCAAGCAGGATTCAGTCCCTGGTGTGTTGAGTGCTCTACAAGCCCAGGGCTGTAGGAAAAGATATTGCACAAAGAGCTTCTCTTCCTGGTTTGCCTTGAAGCTGTTACACAGCTCCCATGGCCCACCCTGGATAAATGACCTTTGAGTTGGGCCAAGGAGCAGTTGGTTTAATTTCTAACAAGGGAGATTTTTGGTTAGACATCAGGGAATTTATTTTATGAATTATTTTTTTCTTTATTGTGACCAGGCCAATTAAAGACTGAAATCAATTGCCTGGTAAAGTTGTAGCAGCACCATGACTGGAGTTGGGCAGAACGTGCATCTCCCAGGAAGGAGCAACTGGGTTGGTTCTCCTTTCTTTGACAAAAGACTCCTGAGGTTCCCCCCAGCCATTATTTTCTGATATTTTAATGACTTTTACGATCAACTGAAGTTTATGTCCTTAATCCTTCATCCTGCCCCTGGCTTCCCAACCTGGGTCATGAAACCAGCCTGGCTCAGCCAGCCTCAGCAGAGCCATCCCCAGCCTTCTCCATGGGTTTCCCGTGGAGCAACACACCAGAAACCTCACATTTTTATTCTGTCTGTGCACTTGATTAAGGAGAACTTGGTTTCTTCCCATGTCTTGCTTTCTTATGCCCAGACTTCAGGAATCACAGGAGAAAAAAACTTAGCCCCAACCCCTGGTCCTCCTCACTGGATGTTCTTCAGGAAAAACAGAGCTACCTCCACATTTCTGCTAAAATAATCAATTTTTGGCACCTCTCCTTTGTGATCCTGGGATGCTCCATTATCTGCACCACAGCCACAGGAAGGGTATTCATCCTCCAGACCTGGAACAAGAACCATGGTGGCTGTCAAAGGTCTGTTTCTGGTCTTGGGTCAATGAAATAAGGTTGCAGAAGAAATTTCCTGGGTCAGAGTTCATCATAGTTAATTGGCTAATGAATGTGCAGGATTGCTGAACACCTGGATTCAGTAACAGCCTGGTGGCAAGCAAGGCAAAATCATCTCCAAGGAATATGAACCTGCAGATCACAATGTCAGCATGGCCATTTGAATCACAGAATCAATGAATCATCAAACGGTCTGGGTTGGAAGGGACCTTAAAGATCACCTAGATCCATGAGCAGGGACACCTCCCACCAGCCCAGGCTGCTCCAAGCCAACCTGGCCTTCCAACCTGCCCTTCAACACTGCCAGGGATGGGGCAGCCACAGCTTCCCTGGGCAACCTGTCCCAGGCTCTCACCACCCTCACAGCAAAGAATTTCCTCCTCATGTCTCACCTCAATCTCCCTCTTCCAGTTTTCATCCATCCCCCTCATCCCATCCCTCCCTGCCCTTGTCCCAAGTCCCTCCCCAGCTTTCCTGGAGCCCCTTCAGGCACTGGAAGCTGCTCTAAGGTCTCCCTGGAGCCTTCTCTTCTCCAGGCTGAACACCCCAACTCTCCCAGCCTGGCTCCAGAGCAGAGCTGCTCCAGCCCTCCCATTATCTCTGTGGCCTCCTCTGGCCTCTCTCCAACAGACCCAGTGTTGGGGGCTCCAGAAAGAGTCTGACCTTGCTTTTCTAAGGACACAGAAGAGAGCAGTCTCTCTTCAAAAGAGCACAGAGATAACATGCAGGGATCCCATGGCTGAAGACAGCTGGGCACACCAAGCCCTGTATCTTGCAGACCCCCCAGCAGCTCTGCTCACCAGGCAGGCTGGGCTGGGAGCAGTGTTTTGTCTGAAGTAAGAAGCAGGTGGAAGCATCTCTGCCAAAGCTGCTGCTGCTCTGCTCCCAAGAGGCCATTACTGAAATTCAGAAGACAAAAATCTGTATTTCAGCTCTGAGAGGCAAAATGTTGAAAAGTGGCCTCCAGTGCCTGAGCTCTCAAAACCCCAGCCCTGCTATCGTGACCACAGCAAAAGCTGATGATTTGTTCCTCCAAAACCTGCTGCTGTCTAAGAGTTGAACCTCACCCTGCTCTCCCAGTGCAGGAACCACTTTGAGAGGCTGATCTGGAAAAGCAGAAGGTGCAATTAACCACAGCTTGGTCCAAGAGGGAAGAGCCACTCCCTTGGGAAAGGCATATCCAGGTTTGCACTGAATTAAAAGGCCTCTAATGTTGCAGATATTGATGTATGGATCCCTCTCCATCCCAGCTCTGCAGCAGGACTGGTCTGGCCTTGGAGGACATGGAGAAGTTTTCTCCAGTCATCTCCCACCAAGCAGCAGGACTGGTCTGGCCTTGGAGGACATGGAGAAGTTTTCTCCAGTCATCTCCCACCAAGCTAACTCAGATGTTTTCTCTTTGGGTCCAGAGATGCCAGGCTGCTGGTGAGCAGTGGTTACTAAAATGATGTGTACAAAGGAGGGGGAAAAGAAATAAAGAAGATGTTTTCAAAGAGTTAGGAGTTCTGGATGGGAAAAAAAGAAAAATCACCTTTCAAAAATGCCTGACTTCTTGTCCTGTGCTTGTCAGCTGCTCCAAAGGGTGTCCCTCAGACAGCAGGCTAAGCTGTAGCTTTCCAAGAGGTGTTTCATTCTCATGGAGCAATTTCAGGAGAGGGTTTTGCAGTTCAAGCTAAGCTTCTGAGCTGGCTGAGAGCAAGCAGGCCTGGGGTGTCTGCTGCAGATGTTTCTGCTGCAGATGTTTCTGCTGCAGATGTGCCTGTTGTCTCTGGACAAGCCTCCAGCAGATGTTTGCTGAGCACAGCTCTTTTACAAGCAAAAAACCTTGCAGACTTGTGTCGAGTTGCTTTTGTACACCTGAAGATTTTTATCAGGAGAAAGGAGAGAACTGCTTTTCCCTCCACTGGGTGATGTTGTTATTTTTTTTTCTCCTACATTCCAAGTAAAAATCCACGGATTCTAGGTAGCTCACTTATTTCTTTTTCCAGTATCTCAGGAAATCACACTTGTCCAAATGACTTCCAGCCGTGGCAAAATCAGCTAACTAGTTATTGTCTTGTAGTATTTCCCTTGCCTTTCAGTGAGGCATCACACCACTTGGACAGCATTTCTCTACTAAACCTTTGTTGGCAGTTGCTTAAAACAGTCACACCAGCAATACCTTTATTGGTTTGACATTTCTCAGATGTTTTCTGCATGTCAGAATTTAATCAGCTCTTCTTGAGTTATGGGATCATAAAAAAAAAATGTCTACTGACCTTAATTTGTTTTTTGCACTTCCTTTTTGTGATCCAATAGCTGAAAATCCTCTTTGCTCTGAACTGACCTGCTTGTAAAATGCTCCCTCCCACCCCTTCTTTCACTGTAGAATTTTGCCTTTTTGATAAGAGATACTTGGGGTTTGACTTCAGGATTTTCTGATGATTACTGAAGAACATAAGAGAAGCAGGTGCTTCTTCAGGAAAAAATCCAGGAAATTCTGAAACCTGATTTTTCATTTCAAAAGTTTCAGGCTCAGTCGGAGTTTTTTTTGGTCTGTCTTGGGTTTGAACTCAAAGTCAATTTAGACATAAGTCTAATTTTAGAGTTTTAAGATACAAATGGTTCCTAAATGCCTGTTTCTCTCTCACAAGCTGAATCAAAGCCTTCCCCCTTAGGCAGCCCATTTGCACCTGGAGATATTTGGACCTAGACTTTTGCATGTTCTATATTGTACAAACAGACTAATAGCCTCAAAATCAAGTGGACTTTCTACAGGGATGATCACCTGCTGAAGAGCAGATCTTCTTGTCCCACTAATGACGGTGCCAAACTACCAAAGACTCCTGTTTGGGGACACTTGTTTTCATGGGATGCCAGCGTGGTGCACCCTCTGCTCCAGCCAGGAGCAGATCAAGTCTCTTCTCACTCCAAAGAGCTTGTTACCAAACAAGCTGCTGAGTTCCCTCCTGCAAAGTGCCTGCTCAGCAGAGCTCGTGCTACACCTCAGCAGTGCCCAGGACTTGGGAGAGTCTGTGTCAGGGAGCAGGCTGAGGGCATCACTGTGAGGATGAGCACATTTCAGTACCCAAAAATGCTCCCCAGCAGGGTGTTATTTACCAGTACCAATTTAGCCAAAGAAAGTGTGTGGTGCCTATAAATTCCCCCCGTTTCTATGGTTACCAGGGTGCTCTAAGTACATTGTAGAGAGACAATTTCGACTGCCCCAGTAGAAAACCTACAAGACAATCACTGGGATTCTTGCTGGGTTTCAAAGCAATGAACCTGTTGTGGCAGGAGGGCTACAGGGCAAGCTTTAGCAAGGTGCCCAGAGGCATGAGACTGGAGTGAGTGACTCCACCACAGAATCACAGGATTCCTTTGGTTGGGAAAGACCTTCAAGATCATCAAATCCAACTGTCAACCTAACACTGACAAGTCCTTAACTAACCCACAGCCCTACGTGTTCTCCCACAGCAGCACTGGCTCCACGGCTCTCCCTGGAGAAAACACATGAGCTGCTCTTGTGAAACTGAGGAGGAGCTTTGATTTGGCTGCAGCCACCAGGGAGGAGAAGGGAGGGGACAGTGCTGGGGAGGACGCCGCTTGCCAGGGCAGCCCCACTTCACCCACAGGCTCTCACAAAATGTCAGTCAAGTCCCATCAGAGGGGACATGAAGCAGGGTTATCTTTACAAAGGAGAAAAAAAAAAAAAGCAAAGAAAGTGCTCAGGATCCCCTGCCAGGAGCTGCAGGGCAGTCACAGGCTGCTTGGAGACTTTTATGATCAAAAAGTCCTTCTCAGCCTCTTTCTTCTGCCATCTCAAAGTCAGCCCTTTTCTAAGACGAACGACATGCAGACATTAAAACTGTGATCCAAAGGGAACAGCAAGGATTATGCATTTGATTAATCTTTACATTATAAACCTAAAGGGTAGGTAGGATATGCTGTGCCTCCCTGCCTGGAGAGCCCTGGCTACCGTGGGCTCTGAAAACTATAGATTTTTTTCCACTCATTACACTTCCATTAACAAGAAAGTATAATAGACTCTGCAAACGTTGCTGCTTTTTCATGCTCTCAGTCCCCTGTGTGATTACTTTGAAATCCCCTGATCTTGATAGGGCTACTTAAGGCTCATTCTGTACCAAAGGGAAACCAAGCTCAGACCAAGCCAGAGACTGCCAGGTTTCTGATGACCTTTCATTATCTTTAACACAAATATTGCTGGTCATGGAAAACCAGCTTTCTGGCAAACAAGTACTGCATACACAATAATCCTGGATCCAAGTTCTCATTCCAAGCCTCCTCAGCACAGAAATCTCCCTGCATGATGCTGCAGATGAGAAATGTACTGGCTCAGATGAAGCTGAGCTGTAGTGAAAGAGTCTGGTCTCATTTTGTCCTCTCCTATTAGGACAAGTTAAATTCAAGCTTAAATCTAAACCGAAGATCTTAGCAATCTAAACATGAACCACACCTCTCAGATAACTGATCTCAAAGTCAGCAGAAACAGGCTCAAGTGGTTTTTTGCTGATTTAGCAAGAAGGTCCAGTTCTATTTTAAGGGCTCTTTCGGGGTAGAGTTTGAAAAATGAGGCTCTGTCTAATTTGCCAGCACCCTGGAAAAGCTGTGTGGCCAGTTTCTGGGAGCAAGCAGAGCTTTATTTCCCTTGCTCTGTCCAAACTCCCCTTTGCTCTCCCTCAAGCAATAGTCATGAACATTTTCACCCCACCCAAGCAGCTCAGCATCTGTGCTTCACAGAAGTTCTGAGTTAGGATCCTCATATTTGAGCCCATACAAATACCAAATATTAATCCTACAGTCTTGAATTTTTTCAAGCAACCATCCTAAGTCTTCATTGGAAATCCCAGAGATTGCTTTGGAGAAGATCAGATTAGAGTGAGGGCTCACCTCTGGAACTGGCAGCACCATTGGTGATTTCACCATTGAAATAAGGCTGCACTCCAAGGTTAAGCCAGAACATCTGTCTATAAATACAGACAGATATATAAACAATCATAAGACTCAGAATCCCAGACTGGTTTGAGTTGGAAGGGACCTTAAAGATCATCAGGTTCCAACCCCCTGCATGGGCAGGGACACCTCCCACCAGCCCAGGCTGCTCCAAGCCCCATCCAACCTGCCCTTCAACACTGCCAGGGATGGGGCAGCCACAGCTTCCCTGGGCAACCTGGGCCAGGCTCTCACCACCCTCACAGCCAAGAATTTCCTTCTATAATAAATAAGACAGGACTGTTCCTAACACCTCTTTATTCCATTGCTTTTTTTATTACTGGTTTATCCTACTACCCATTCAGTCAGCTAAGTCAAGGAATCCCCAGGGAATAAGAACTTGTAGGATTGGGACCCTTTTCTTGTGTAACAAGATGGTAGATTTTTTTTCTAGCTCAGGGAATCTCACATTTTATTTTTTCTAGTCAAAAAATACTCAAAACTCAACCTGTATCTTCTGTATTATGAGCGTAACTGCATTGATCTATGGAAATAAATGGGGAGCTGCAGAATAAAATAAATAAATCACAGAATGTCCAATAAAATCTTTACAAATAATGATTCCTGTCTTTGTCTCATCCATCATCTGCCTCTCCCATGGTCCATTCATGATTCAATACCTTAAAACTTTTTAAGGAGGCAAGAAATACAAAAAGAAAAGCTCTTTCCAGTTCTGCTCCAAACACAAAACCTACACCCAACAACAACTCAGCTGCATTTATTTCTATCGATCAGGAGGGTCTTTACTTCAAGCACTGAACAAATGTCTCTGCAAACATCAATATTGGTATCAGACTCATAAATGTCCTCTGTATTTCATAATGGGAGAAGCAATGACTTTTGGGAGTGCAGGAGCCCTTCATTCATTCCTTCTTCTTTATTTTTTCCCTCCTTTCTCTGGAAGGAGACTGCAGGGCTGAGATATATTTAGTCCCACGTTTTGGAGTTTGCTGCCAGGGAATATAGATTTAGCCAGTTGGCTCAACCCTGAGCAGGGCCTGTTTCAGGACAGGCTCTGGAAGCTGGAGAGTTGGGCGGGGAGAAACTTGATGCAATTCAACAAGGGCAAGTGCAGAGTCTTGCACCTGGGGAAGAACAACCCCATGGACCAGTGCAGGTTGGGGGCTGAGCTGCTGGAGAGCAGGGTAGGAGAAAGGGACCTGGGGGTCCTGGGGGACAGGATGACCATGAGCCAGCAATGTGCCCTTGTGGCCAAGAAGGCCAATGGCATCCTGGGGTGGGCTAGAAAAGGGGTGGTTGGTAGGTCAAGGGAGGTTCTCCTCCCCCTCTGTTCTGCCCTGGTGAGGCCACATCTGGAGTATTGTGTCCAGTTCTGGGCCCCTCAGTTCCAGAAGGACAGGGAACTGCTGGAAAGAGTCCAGGGCAGAGCCACAGAGATGCTGGAGGGAGTGGAACATCTCCCTGATGAGGAAAGGCTGAGGGAGCTGGGGCTCTTGAGCTTGGAGAAGAGGAGGCTGAGGGGCGACCTCATCCATGTTCACAGACACGTTCAGGGCAGTGTCAGGAGGATGGAGCCAGGCTTTGTTCAGTGATGTCCAGTGATAGGACAAGGGGCAGTGGGTGCAAACTGGAGCACAGGAGGTTCCATGTGAATATCAGGAAGAACTTCTTTCCTGTGAGGGTGCCAGAGCCCTGGGACAGGCTGCCCAGAGAGGCTGTGGAGTCTCCTTCTCTGGAGACATTCCAACCCCCCTGGACACGTTCCTGTGTGATGTGCTCTGGGTGCCCCTGCTCTGGCAGGGGGGCTGGGCTGGGTGATCTTTCCAGGTCCCTTCCAACCCCCGAGATTCTGTGATTCTGTGACATGGATGGGGATTGTGAAGGTTTCAGTGCAATTCCACTTGGCATTAGGTCCATGGCCCAGGGAGGAAATGCAATAGTTATGGTGCAGGGTTCTTCCTAGCTTTGGGCTTTGGGACAGTGTCTGGGTATCTTTGCTCCAGCATCCCAAAGCCAGGGAGGTAAAAGAGCTCATGTGTTAGAATCACAGAATCATAGAATGTCTTGGGTTGGAAAGGACCTCTAAAGGCCATCTAATCCAACCTCCCTACAATAAGCAGGAACATCAGAGACCCATCAAGCCTGACTCTGAATGTGTCCAGGGATAGGACCTCCACCACTTGGCAATCTGCTCCAGGGATCCACCACCCTCATAATAAAGAATTTTTTTCCTAATGTCCTAATGTTGTTCCAGTCTACAAAGGAAATATGGAAGCTCTAAAATTTAAGCTGCTAAATTTATGGTCAAGAAATAAAATAGACACTTCATTAGCTGCACCAGCTCCAACAGCTTCTATCTTTAGACCACTTTCCCAGATCCCATGACTTTTCCCCCCCCATCCCTTCCTAATTTACTAAATCACTTCTTGTCTCAGAGCATCAGGTCTCAGGGAATGGCTGAGGAGAGGCTTGGGCAGAGACCTAGAGCAGGAGGAACAAACACTGTCACCCTCAGAGCTGTCCTAGGAGGCTGTGTCTATTGGGGGGTCTCCCAAGCTTTCCTGACCCAGCTGGTCAAGGCAGGCTCTTGGCCACCAACTCTTCTTCAGACACTTGAGAAAAGCAGACAAAGCATCATCCTGTTTTTAAAAGTAACTCCCAGTCTGTTGTTTTAAGAGCTGGATAAATCTCATCCACCTAAACACTCACCACTAAAGCTGCCACTGCCTTTGTCCCAGCCTTCTTTTTGAGTTGAAATGCCTGGAGCAGCTTGGGGAAATGCTTGGGACCAGAGTGCAGGAGTCCTGCCTGAGCCTTCAGTGCCCGTGGGTCATCCATGATCCAAGAGCTGGAGCTGAAAAAAAGAGCTCCCCTGCACAATTCAGAAGCTGCCAGCCTGAAATGAAGGAGTATAATATTATTTTTTTGGGCACAAAACCATATTCTAGCCAAGAAAGGAAACAAATATGATAATTAAAAAAAAAAAAAGAGGAGGGGGAGGGGAAGGAGAAGGACTCATTTCTTACGTTGCCTCGAGAGAGAAATGCCATCTTTCATCTTCTTTCTCTCTTCCTTCTCTTGGTATTTCCATGCCCTCCTTTCCTCTTGAGTTTCTGCAGAACTAGGAGCAGCCATGCAAGCCTCAGCCTAGCTGTGATGTGTCCCAGGGGAACAGAGATGACACGTGGCCATCAGGCCTGAGTTGCAAAGGCCACGTGAGGCCACGAGCAGGACCAGTCCAGTCTGTGTCTATCTCAGAAGATACTTGAGATGCCCACTATGGCTGCCCTTAGGCTTCACCCAGGCACTGCGAGTCCATGGAATTCTCTGGGCTCATAAGGGGCTCAGCTTATCAAACACAGTCCAAAAACATGGGCAAGATCCTGTTTCAATCTCCGAGAGGCAAGAGGGGGAGCCCAGGGAGGCTTTTCCCCACCAGAAGGTCCTGCAGAGCTGAAGCTGCCATGGGATGTGGCTGGAGTCAGCCCATGGCCTCACTGGAGCAGAAATCACAAGCCTGTTCCTTAGCTGTGCTGATCCTCCTGAGCAGCCCTGCTCCCCATCCCCTGGCTGGGCTGGTGAGGCTCGTTTGATGGCAGCAAAGTGCTTTGGAAGCCTCAGGTGGAAGGAGCAAAGTGTTATTTTGAAGAGGTGACTCAGCAGCCAGCAGGGAGCAGGCAAATGAGCAGGAACGCACCCAGCCCTGCAGCTCAGGATGGGGTTCAAGGACTTTTGTACAGGGGCTGGGGCTCTGGGGTGTCTGTGTCCATGGATGAGAGAGGAAGGCCATGGAAAGACATGGGAAGACACGTGCCTCAGTTTCCCTACATGGCATTTTATAAGCCCTATGGCTGCCTTCTCCTCTCACCTCTTCAGTTGTCCATGTGAGCACATCAGGACACTGAGCTTTTAATTTACTCCTTACACTCAAGAGCTGGAGAATGACAGTTTTCCAAGACTATACTTATCTAGTATCCTATGCAAGGATGCTTATAATCCTTGTATCCCTTATAAAAGGACTGGGTTAGATGACAAAAAACCCCCCCACAACTGAAATCTCAATGTTATTTAATAGGCTTATCCCTGGTACCCAAACTTAAAGTTGGCAGAAACAATAACATTTAAGAATTCCAGATAAAGTTTCCTGAGCTGATTCATGTAGTCAGAGATCCCCTCACCAAGTTTCACTGGGAGCTGTGGAGCAGTTGTGCTTTTATTAAAGTTTCAAGACTCAAAGGCATGTGATGAGATTCAGCTTTCAGCTCAGGAACTTCCAGTGCTGCTGATAAAAGCCAGTAACTTAAAAATAACACCTCCCCTCCAGCTTCCTACCTCACAAAATAAGTGAAAGAATCAGAGTCTGACAAATTTTCCATTTTAAAAGTTACACGCTTCAACAGGCAATCTCCAGATTCCTCAGAAAGTGTCTTTTGAAGTTTTGGAGGTTGCAAGACTCTGCAGGTGGTTCTTGCATGAGTGATTCCAGGCTCTGCTTCCCTGAGCAGAGGCCAGCACCAGGGCAAAGTGCTTCCAGGAATCCCAGCTGCTGTGGGGTGATGCTCCTGGGAAATAGTTGTGCAATGTTGGCAGAGCTGAATGAGGAATTCTGGATGCTCAGACTTGATAATACTGAAGAAAAAGCAGTATTATTACAAGTATTATTACATCCTTGCTTCCTTCTTGCCTTCCCCCACTCCCTGGTGTCTCAACAGCCCTCCTCCTCATTGCTGAAGAATGGAGACAAGCTCCTCAGAAGATCAGAAGAAGGGCAGCTGAGACCATTTCAGGTCCAGTTCTGGATCTTCAGTACATCAGCAAGCAGGGGAGGTTCCTGGAGGAAATGCCTCCTTCAGCTGTGCATGGTAGCTTGGAGAAAGGGATGTTCTGGCTCCTCAGTACCAGGAGGACCCAGGCCTTCAACACCTCGCTTGGAGGCACATGCTGTGGTTGCCCTCACAAACAGCAGCCCGTGGGGCTCACTGCTGGGGGGGGATAGATGAGTTTCCTGGCCAGGGAGGTTGGCCAGTTTGCACCTATCCTCCGGGTTCTACTCCTCATGCTCATGTCCAGACTCTGCACCTGAACAGAGATGAATGTCCAAGGGCAGCAAGAAGTTCCTGCGTGTCACCATGATAGGAGCAGACACTGGTGTTGCAGCTCCTAGAGGACAAAGGGACCAACCAGAACTCCTCTCTCGAGACAGGAGCAGCCTTTGTCCCAAGGAGAGATGAGAAATGCTCAGCACTACCACAATGAAATGAAATAGAAAACATCATTAGGCTGCAATTCAAAACTCAAACACAAATAAAACCATTTCCCTGTGAAGTGAAGCTTGCAGGATGAGAGTCCTGGAGAGGTTTGCATAGGCTGGGGCTTCAGATGAAAAGGAGAAGAAAAAAAAGCCTCTTTCTAAATGGGTAAAGGATTTTTTCTTTGTCATTTCTGTGATTTACATGGTGACAATGCACGAGGAGGTTGGATAAGCTGCAGCACAGAGGGCAAGGTTGGCTGCATCAGGGTGTCTCGTGGCCCACAAGATGATCTGTAGCTTTGCCAACCTCCCCAGGAGCCTGGTCTAGTCAGACTGTGTCCCCTGTGTGGCAGCCGTGGCAGGGACACTGCTCAGAGGGTGCTCAAGGAGATGTCCCCCAGGGAGCAGCCACGTGGTCCTGCCTGGGCTGGGGGGACACCAAGCCAGGGTGAGGGTGAATTCCCAGCAACTGCTGCTGGTGCCAGGGGCTGGGGAAGGGTCCTGTCCCCACCACCCCAACCTTCAGGATTAATGAATCAGGGGAACTCCAGATACACAAGTTCTTGGTGTAAGAAGACCACTCCAACAACCACAATATCTGGCCTGGTTTTATAAAGAATAATGACAAGAATTGTCATCTAAAGATTACTCCTATAATTATGAATAACTGCAGATGTCCAACCTTTCATCTAAATAAAATAACAAAACATTAATATCTGATTGTTATGGCTAGTGACAAATCCATGTGCAAGGCAATAACAAGCAATTAAAATAACCCATAGGTTATTAATGTCTTGTTTTCACTGATGTTATTATCATGTGAAGAACATTTCAGGGACATTCATTTTTCAAAATGACCCAGAACATCTTTCAGGGCATTTGGTTTAAGCTGAAAACAAATCACAATTTCTGCTTTTACTACTGAGTCCTGTCTTTCTGAGATGGGCAAAACTTTTAGGGTTCTTCAAGCTCTGACTTTGCCCCGTGAAAGGGTCCTGGCAGCTTTTGAGTGTCAGTGGGGCAGCTCTGCATGATGCAGGAGAAAATTCAACTATTTGGCCTCTTGATCTGCTGAAAAATCCATTTGTTCTGCTTGGAAAGCAAAATATGGTAATCGATGCAATTTGGTGAAACTAGTCAGGTTTAACAAAACCTTTCTTATTAAGATAAAATCACAGAATCATTCAATCCCAGATGGGTTTGAATTGGAAGGGACCTTAAAGATCAGCTAGATCCTGCATGGGCAGGGACACCTCCCACCAGCCCAGGCTGCTCCAAGCCCCATCCAACCTGCCCTTCAACACTGCCAGGGATGGGGCAGCCACAGCTTCCCTGGGCAACCTGGGCCAAGCTCTCACCACCCTCACAGCAAAGAATTTCCTCCTCAGGTCTCACCTTAATCTCCCCTCTTCCATCTTAAAGCTATTCCCCCTTGTCCTAGCACTCCATGTTCTTGTAAAAAGTCCCTCCCCTCGTTCCCATTCCTGGAACAGATCTGCTCTCCTTTTACTACCTGGCCCATGTCCTCTTACCAAAAGGTCTGTAAATGTGATTGTCATTGGAGAAAAAAGGATGTGGCACCTGCTTCAAACAATTAGTCCACCTTGTTCCTGACCATTTAACTTGTTCTCTCTCCTCCACTGGGGAAAAAAGACCTGATTATACACGGTTTATCTGTGCAAACATAAGATACCAACTGGAGTACACCAACTAGACATGAAGGAAAAAGAGATTCCAGGGCACTGGAAGGGCTTCAGCTGGTGTAACAGAGGAGATGGTGGAGGAAGCTGCTAGATAAATTGTCAACAGGAAGTAGTTGGTGCAACTCAGCTCCTCTTTGCAGTACACATTCTCCTCCATTTCCATTCACACTTGCAGTTCAAAACTATCAGTTTTGGTCCCTGGCAAAGAGGTGTCACCTCAGGTGCTAGATTCACTCAGAGGACACAGTGTCCTCCTGAGATGTGTTAGGAAAGGATGAGCTTTCCTGAGGAGTCCATCCAAACCACAGGAAGCTCCAGAGAGGCTCAAAACCCACTGCCTGGCCCAGAGGTCCCTTGGGAACCTCACTCCTCCATCCTTGATCCACTCCACAGCTCTGCTCTCTGCTACCATGCCCGCTTTTCAGAGGTAGGATGAAAAGGGCCTAAATCTGCCCATAACAGGGAAGATCCATGTGCAGATTCAGTGCCTGAGCCCTTGCTCTGCTTTCCATGGGCAGCTGAAATGCCACCAGATCACCGAGGACATTTGAGATGAGTGCAAGAGTCCCTCCTTGTCACTGGCATCAGCTTTCTTGTCCTGTGTGCTCCTTGCTGTCACCATCCCACAGGGCAGCCTGGGCTGGCTTGTCCCTGAAGGCACCTTTCTGGCAGTGTCAGGGGCTGGGCTGGCAGCTGTGCTGGAGAGGATGGCAGCAGGCTGGGAGGCAGGGAGCTCCTGCCAGATGCAATCACATTGCCAGGAAAAATGAAGCATGAAGCTGGCTGGGAGGGGTGCTGGCCTCTGGCACTCCTGTCCTGGGCCAGATCTGCCAGCAAAGGATGAGGAAGGCACAAAAGCACCTGAAGGTGTCACACAAGGAGCAGCTCGGCTCCCAGCTGAAAGGAGAGCTTGGCTGGCTGGAAGAAGAAAATTAGGGAGAATGAAAAAAAAGACATTGGGTTTGCTGCAGGTTAATTAACCTGGAGGTCGTCAGTACCTTGGCTGAGCCGTCTTCAACAGCTCATTAGGAGGTTTTTGACAAATTGATTTCTTTCTTTGTCTTCTCTTTCTTCTCAGAAAGGTAGAAACCAGCTCCTGGCCAGAGCAGGAGCTGTGTCCTGGGGCCAGGCCAGCCCCCAGCCCTGCCCAGTGCTGCCCCTTTCCTGGGAAGACCCAGGAGCTGTTCACAGCAAGGGTGTCCCAGCTACAGCCATGGGAAGAAAGCACTCCAGTAACACTGAATGGGCCCTTCATTAGCAGCTCCAGTTCTTGATGAAGAGCTGGGAGACAGAATCCTGCTAAATCCATCCCAGCCTCTTCTTGCAGCTTTTTCTCCATGCTCCAGCTCCCAAGCCAGCTGCAGCAGGAGGATCAGGGGCTGTGATCAGCCTGAGCTTGGCTCCCTGCTCTCCCCACTCAGGACTGGACTGTCCCTTCTTCTCTTTTCTATCAACTGCTGATGTTCAAGCTGACACCAGGCTCTTCCCCATCAAAGGGATCCTGACATTGGCATTCCCTGCTGCCAGTGCAGCCCTACCCAGATGCAGCCCTGCTGGGTCACACCGTGACAAACACGTTGCTCAGAGGGGCCAGCCCAGCCCTGCAACTGCCACTGCTGAGGCTGCTGCTTGTCCCAGGACATGTGGCACTTTCCAGAGCCACCCAAAGTGGCTTTCACTGCAGGGCTGCAGTCTGGTAACACCCTATTGCAACACCCTATTTCCTTCCCCCAACCTAAGTTCATAACCTTCATAATACAACCTGTGGTTCCCTAAAGGCTTCTCCTCTTTCCCTCTCTGAGAGATCTGACATTTATCTTCTGTCTCTCTCAGGAGAAAAGGATCAGAAAGGATCAGAAAAGGAGGAAAGGATCAGAAAATCTCCTGAACTGGAGCAGCAACCCCAGAGGGCTGGGGTCTGCAGTGACCAGCAGCAAAGTGTGGGCCCTTTCCTTGTGTACATCCATTTCTTTTACAAGTTTAAAGGATTAATTGAACTGGGTGATCTTCAAGGTCACTTCCAACCCTAACCATTCTATGATTCTATGGTTATTTCTTCTCTGACTCTCTGGGTGAAGACCTGGGCATGCTGGTAAAGATCCAGCTCTTCCAGGTGTTCCCACACAAGAAGCTCACAAGTGGTTTCTGCCCCTCAGGGGCATTTCAAACACTTTGGATGCTTTTTTGTTCAGCCTCCACCTCTCAGTGAGCAGAAAGTCCTGTGGCCTTGGAGGTCTGGCCAGCTGGATGAGTCTGAACATGACCTGCTAACACAGGCTGGGAGACACAGCACAGCATCATCCCTGGCTGAGCTGCTCCTGCTCCTGCCACTGAACAACAGAGAGGACAAGGATGAACATCCGTGTGTGTGACAGAGAAATATGTCAGGAGATAAGGCTTTAGTAGGGTTTTATAGCACTATTAAAATACCTGAACATCACCTATATTATAATCCTTTTTCACTACCCAAAATAAGATTTCTCTAGAACAGAATTATAGCTTTTAAGTTTCACTAGAGCAGGACTTTATATCACAGAGAGAAATGGGTCCCAGAGTGAATGTATCAAGGAGGAAAGCTCCTCTCCCAGGAAAGCTCTTTCTGAGCAGGGGGAGGGATCCTCAGGCTTAGTTTAGACAACCAGCAGGAGCCCAGGAGGCCCCAGCATCACCAAGGAGCCCAAAGACATCAACCTTTTATTTTATGACAAATACAGCCAAAACAAACCAAGTCATCTTCATTTTCAGATGGAACTTTTCTGTTTCTATTTTAGATCTTTTTAAGAAAAACAAGGAAGTTGTTCTGATAAACACCTAATTCAAATCCCCCAGCCTTAAACATTCTGAATATTTCTTCCTCCTGATCAGCTCCAAACCTTTTTGCTAGTGCCTGCTTTGCTCTGAAATCACCAGAACCTAGAGAATTTCTTCCTCTTGTGTCATTTATCACCTCTGCTTATTGTTCCTGTTTTCTTTCCATCTTTTTATTACACATGCAGATGACACAGGGACACACTAAGAGAAGTGTCACCAGGGAGACAAACAGTTTTGTTTCATCCTGGAGCAGCTCAGCTAGCAGAAAGTGGATGATAATTTCAGCTGCTGGAAGAAACTTTAGTGGTTTTTCTTCCCAGGGAGAGACATCATTGTGATCATCACTGGGTTTGATATAAACACATGGTGCCACGTGTGACTGGCTGAAGTCCTACAGCTTTATTTACACTAATGATCTTATTTCAAGCTCGGGGTTTTCTTTGAGGTAGGAAAAAGAAAAGAAAGGAAAAAGCTTCTATTTTTAGCAACAACCACCACCAAAGACACAAACAAGTCAGTTACAGAGTTTTCATCCCGACCTTCAAAACACTCCAGTATGTTGGAATTTTCTGCTTCAAACCTCTTAAGGTGTTTCTTGACTCTGCTTCTAGTTCCTTTTTGGTACAATAATTTTGGGTTTCTAAATCTGACCACAAAGGCAGCCACATCCTGCTCTCTCTGGTACTGCTTTTCTATTTAAGTAACATAATTTCAACCTGATTTAATTGAACGTGTAATGAGCAAGATAATTGTGCCAAACTATGCATGCTGGTGATGAGCTACACATGCATCATAGGACATTTCCAAATAGCTCCTGGATTCTTTAAAAGCATCATCAGCCACCAGGATCCAAACATGTATGTTTGCTTTGTTCAGGTTGGACCTGTCAAGAAAAAGGTCATGACTTTGGGGCAGTTGTTGCATGAAATCAGCTGGTGAATTGTGGGCACATGAATCACCTGGTGTTAATAACCTAGCAGCCATGGAAAGAGGCAGGTCTGTCCTTGCTGCCACCCGTTTTTTAAAGCCTTCACCTTGTGGGTGAGTGGTCCTGAGACTGAGCACTGCCCTGGTGTGGATGGGGATAGGACGTGATGACAGCAAGAGAGCTGAAAAATGCATCAGTCAATAAACCAGTGGTTGCTGGCATGGCAAACACTGCCCTGGACTATGGACCCTCACAGTGGCCTTCCAGTGCCTGAAGGGGCTCCAGGAAAGCTGGGGAGGGGCTTGGGACAAGGGCAGGGAGGGATGGGATGAGGGGGATGGATGAAAACTGGAAGAGGGAGATTGAGGTGAGACATGAGGAGGAAATTCTTGGCTGTGAGGGTGGTGAGAGCCTGGCCCAGGTTGCCCAGGGAAGCTGTGGCTGCCCCATCCCTGGCAGTGTTGAAGGGCAGGTTGGATGGGGCTTGGAGCAGCCTGGGCTGGTGGGAGGTGTCCCTGCCCATGCAGGGGGTGGAACTGGATGATCTTGAAGGTCCCTTCCAACCCAAACCAGTCAATGATTCTATGACCCCTCCATAGCAGAACAGATGAAGGTTCCTCCTCTCTTCTCCCCAGCCTCAACATACATGACCTGCTATGCATTGCCAGCTGCAAATCTGGCTTCCCCCACTTTTATTCCTCCACTGCTTTCCCCTTTCTCTCCACCCCTGTTATCCTTACTGAACCAATCCTTCCAACCCAAGTGCCAGATCTCCTGCAGGCACCTGCATCTACCCAAACCACAGAGGAGGAACAACAGCAACAATTCAGCATCCACACAAGGCCCAGAAATCTGCAGACCCAGAACACATGCAAAGAGCATCCCAGAAACCCAGCACTCTCCAGCAGATCAAGGCTTCCAATTATTTCTCAGGAAAGGTTTTTACTGGCTGCAAAGAGCTTTACATGCACGAATGTCTTCACAACATCAAAAACCAGTTAAATGCTGGGAAGAAAGAAAAAAACCTCACCCAGACAGAGCCCTCTATAACTCAGTGCTGTCTTTCTGACTATAATCCTTACATATGTACATATATCTTAATTTACTGCCACTAAAAGCCTTTTAGGAAAAAGAAAAGTCATTTCAGGCTCTTTGTCTATTTTTGATAACTGCCTGAGTCTGTACATTAGCAAAGTTACAGGGAAAAAAAAAAAGAAAAGGAATGTTTTATAATTATTTTAATTAAAATGTGATTGTACAATTGTTTAAAGAGATAAAAAATAATTCTCATTCATTTTAATTAGTCCTCTCTTTTGCATGCCTGGAACATCTCTCCTCCTATGCAGGGGCCCCTACACACTCTTTTAACTCCTGCCTCTCCCATCCCCACAGCTGCTTCTCTCTGCCCCTCCACAAGAGGCAAGACTGGGAATTTGGGGCAGGGGTAACACAGGCAGCACAGAAGGAGAGGAGAATTCTTCTGCCATTGAGATCAAAAGTGTTCAGTCTATTTGTCACACTTAAAAATTGTAGAGAGATGGTGGCATGTGCTGCAACAAAGAGCAGAAGAAAATGGGAGATCCACATCTGGACATGAAGGGTGTGTTGGTGTTGTGAGGGAGTGAAGGGGCAGAGCAAATCCAAGGGAGATCCAGGACAGCACTTTGGGTTTGGGCAAAATGGGTTATTTGGAAAAGAAGGCTTTGTAGAAACTGCACCTTTACCCAGAGCCTCTTTGAAACAGAGCTTGGGATCTCTTCCTTCACTAGGAATGGGACGTCCCCTCTCTGGAAGTGTCCAAGGGCAGGTTGGATGGGGCTTGGAGCAACCTGGGCTGGTGGGAGGTGTCCCTGCCCATGCAGGGGGTTGGATCTACGTGAACTTTAAGGTCCCTTCCAATTCAAACCATTCCACGATTCTGATTCTATGATGTCTGGAAAGAAGGGCTGAGGCCTCAGCGTGGCAGTGGGTGCCAGAACGTGCAGCTCTCTGGGGCTCAGGGAACCCCCCAGAACACAGACTGAGGGCTCCAGTCCTCCTCTGTACCCTCCCTGGGTATCCAAGCCATTCTTCCAGCTCCATGGCTGTCACTTCTGTGCTGAGCAAGATGGATTTGAGGATTGGGTGTGGGGGGTACCAGCACCCCACATTCAAAGACTTTCACCCACTTAGTGCTCAGGCAATTAATGGTTACAAACCATCATCTTTGATGTCAGACACAGAAGAGCAGAACCATGCAGGAGCATGAAAGAGCAGAGCATTAAGGCTTCATTATGAAGAATAACCCTTAACGCCTCTCCCTTTTCTGACAGAGATTTTAAGATAAGGAAGCATTCAGGCTTGGCAGCCTGAGACTGAGATGAGCAATTACTGCTCTTTTTGCTGGACAAGACCAGAGCTGTAAGAGCTGGCAGGGCAGCTGTCACTTGGTGTTACAATCTGCTCCTGCTCACAGAAAACAGATCAGGGAGAAGAAAGGATTTGCCAAACTGGACAACACAGCCAGGCGACATGAGTAACTGGGAGCATCCCAGTACCCTGTGTGCAGCACTGCCACAACCAACAGGGCTGGCTACTGGCAGGGCTGGCACACAGGCTGGTGCAGAGCAGCTTGTTGATAAGCTGTTCTGATACCTGATGGGTTATTTTTTTTTTGGTGGCACAGCACTCCTCAAGGAGGGGCCAGAAATGCAGCTCTCTGTGGTTGCCCAAGAGAGCTGCTCCACAGTCTGGAATTTGCCATCCTTCTGTCATCGCCTTTCACAGCTTTGTTGGGCTTTGTGTGCAGAGCTGCTGGCCCTGGGATCTGCACGTACCTCAAATGATTTAGCAAGTTGCCAAGTATGTTCTGCACTAGCCACATGATGGGTCTGCTTCACCAATGAACATAGAGCCAGGAGGATGTTGCTTTTTTTTGGGACTGGAACTGGAGGGTAGGTGCTCTGAGAATGACAGAAACAGTGATGGCCAAATAGCACAACCCTCCTGGGGGTGCAACCTGGGGAGACCAGGCTGGGACTTCTGTCCAAATAAATCACAGGTTCAGACAGAATCACTGAATGGTTGGGGTTGGAAGGGACCCCTGGAGATCATCCATCCAAGCCCTGCCAGAGCAGGATCCCCTAGAGCAGATCCCACAGGAACACATCCAGGAGGGTGGGAATGTCTCCAGGGATGGAGACTCCACCAGCTCCCTGGGCAGCCTGTCCCAGGGCTCTGCCACCCTCACAGCAAAGAAGTTTGTCCTCATGTTCAGCTTGACCCTCCTGGGCTCCAGGTTGTGCCCAGTGCCCCTTGTCCTGTCCCTGGGCACCACTGGGAAGAGTCTGGCCCCATCCTCCTGCCACCCCCTGGAGATATTGATCAGCACTGAGCAGATCCCCCCTCAGCCTCCTCCTCTCCAGGCTCAACAGCCCCAGCTCTCCCAGCCTTTCCTCACAGGCAGATGCTCCAGCCCCCTCAGCAACTCAGTGCCCTGGGCTGGACTCTCTCCAGCAGCTCCTTGTCCTTCTGGAACTGGGCAGCCCAGAACTGCTTGTTTCTGCCTAGGAATTAAACACTTGCTTTCAGCTGGTGAGGACTGTACCAGTGAAGGCTTTTAGGTTTAAGTCCCCCCACTATGAACAAGGACTCCTAGACTGCAAGGTGCCAATACCACAAAAGCTTCTGCAACTACGTGTCTTACTCCAAAGTCCCGTGTCTGGAAGGCTCCCCAGGACATCCCTGCCTGCAGGGAGATGGGTGGCACCAGCAGCCAAGGTACCCCTGGAGTGGGATGGCTGAGCCAAGACCATCTTTCCCAACAAATCACTCCAACATTTAACTCCAATTGGACATAGAGCTAATAAATCTTCCCCTCCCCCATTCCCATTTATCATGGTTGATTGTGTAGCTCATATTCTCCTTTCCCAGTGGGCATGTTAGAAGCCTTGCAGGAGGTGATGAAGCAATATTTTTTCTCCAGGTTCCATCCTCCTGTGGCATCCTCATTGCTTTCCTGTGCAGAGCCCCATCCCCCGTGACCAACAGAAAACACCACCAGGCTTTGGTAATATCAGCAGAATGGCAGGCCAGCAGTTTCCTCCTCCCACTGTGATTTAATTTCTCAAATCATTCTCCCCATTGCAAATATTTTCTGGTTCGTAACAGCTGAGGTTTGAAAACAATAATATGTGCACAGATAGAACATCTTTCTCTTGTTTGCTTTTCTTCCACTGGAGAAAACCAGAACTGATTCATTTATTCATTGCATATAAAGTAACCAACTGTTTGACTCTTCTTTTTTTTAATTATTGTGTGGTAAAACAACCCACAGTTTTATTTTTACAAGTTTAACTCATTCCTCATAGTTGTAAACCAGGATCTGTGAACACTAAGGTGCTCTTCATTTATTTACTAATCATTAATCCTCACTAGAATTTCTCATTTTTCCTGTGGCTTTATTTCCACTTCTCCATTTGATGCCTCAATTTATTTATTTTTTTAACTGGAGAAGGACAGATCATTAGTGGTAAATAATAAACAGCGAAAGATAATTGTTTTTAAAAATAACTTTGGTCTTTAGCCAGAGCCTTTACATATCCTTTCTCTACATCAAGAACAGCTGCTCACATGATCTAGAGATAACCTGGTTTTCATTCTCCTCTCAGGGTGGTGGGGTGACCCTCCCCATGTTACTCCAGAGGACCTTGAACCACTGTCCCATTGGTCACCATCCCACTCACTGCACACCAACGTTTTCCATCAGATTCCCCCAATTCTCCTTCCAAAGCTGCAAGCCCCATGCTCACTCTAAATCCCCCCCTATCATGATCCCAACCAAGCAATTGCCCCTGGGGCAGGTGGCCAAGGACACAGGGGGGTCAGGCAGACAGGAAGGCAGTTCTGCCCTCCCTGGGGGGAGAACCTCTGATCCATCCCAGTGGGAACGGCTGGGAAACAGGACTTGCCTTCTGCAAAGTACTGTGAGGACTGACAAGTTCTTCTTCACCCCCTGCTGATGGGAAAACAGGACCCTTCAAAACTTTGATCACAAAGCTTCAAAGAGTGAAGCTGTTCACCTGCCTGAGGGCAGCCAGTGTTCAGATCTATTCCCCAGGACACAGAAGAGTCTGGATGCAGGTTCAGATCCCACCTCTACAGCACCTCATCTTTAAACAAATACTCCTGGTGGCTGCTCATGCTTCCCCTGACCACTGCAAAGCAAGTCCAGAGCTGCTTACCCAGGAGTTCAACCCAAATCTCAAAAGCTTCACTGAAAGAGAATCTTTTCTTTTCTTTCTTTTCTTTTCTTTTCTTTTCTTTCTTTTCTTTTCTTTTCTTTTCTTTTCTTTTCTTTTCTTTTCTTTTCTTTTCTTTTCTTTTCTTTTCTTTTCTTTTCTTTTCTTTTCTTTTCTTTTCTTTTCTTTTCTTTTCTTTTCTTTTCTTTCCTTTCCTTTCCTTTCCTTTCCTTTCCTTTCCTTTCCTTTCCTTTCCTTTCTTTTCCTTTTCCTTTTCCTTTTCCTTTTCCTTTTCCTTTTCCTTTTCCTTTTCCTTTTCCTTTTCCTTTTCCTTTTCCTTTTCCTTTTCCTTTCCTTTCCTTTCCTTTCCTTTCCTTTCCTTTCCTTTCTTTTTTTCTAAAAAAAAGGTCTCACTCCTCCAAGCACCAAAAAAGGGTGGGCTAAAAAATTCTGCAATAAGAGGGATTGCTTAGCAAGTGTCCAGCAGGATGGTCTGGCAGGGAATGCCTTTCCTTGGGAATGCTCATTCTACTGCAACAGCCACTAGCTCAGCCAAGGAGAGGGGAGCAGTTCTCCTGGACCATACTGGGGCAGAGGGGTGATCAGGCAGGAGCCCTCATGGTGGAGCAGGGCACATCCCCAGGGTTAGGGGGGAAAATAAACTCAGCCCAAATGGACTGAAGCAGCAGTTGTCCCTGTGGTGGGAAGGCAATGGAGCAGTGGGAAAGCAGCAGGGATGGTAACTATTGGCCCTGGGTGGTGTAGCACTGAGTGTGTCCTCCTGGATAACTGCTCCAGCAGCAAGAGATGGATTTCTGGAGGCAAATGAAGAGTAAAAGTGTCTCTACTGTTTTTCCACAGCCCTCGTGCACCCACACTGAGTGGGACATCTCCTACAGGCTGCACAGGCAGCAGGGAGTCAGTGCAAGTGTTTTAGTGATCAGTGAGTACAGGATTTGGAGATATCTGCAATGTAGTTTGGTTACAGCTGAGCCAAAAGCAGAGACTCCCCTCTCCTCCTATCACGGACCCATCACAATTCTTTCCTACCCGGGCTTGCCAAGTCAAGGAGCAGCACAAGCCTCTTGCAGGAGGCAACACTATGAAGAACTATGAAGAAAAAAAAAACAAACTCAAGTTTTGCACCACAGCTCAAGCTGCACCCAAAACCCTTCCCCATGCAGGGCTGGTGCCAAGCTCTTCTTGTTCCTTTCTCATTCAGAAGTTGCTAACATCCACACAGAAGCAAAGAAGTTCTATTTCACTGAGAAACCTCATGTGGTTTATGAGATGACAGTTCCCTCTTCCTCACTAGTGAGGAGCATTCAGAAACACCCCAGGGTGGTAATTTCCTAGATGACCCACATTTAAGTGTCTCCATTACTCACTGTCCTCACACACAATTATCACCACCTATTTGCAGGCACCAGAGGCTCCTCTGGCCATGGGCTTTCATCTTTGCACTGAAATCAGAGAGCTCAGCACTGCTGCCACCCTCTTCTCAGAAGTGATGAGAAGGGAAGGGCATCTCCAGGTGCCTCCCCACCACCCTGGGATCATCAGTGGGCTGTCCTCACTAGCTAGACCACAACTTTAACCTTCCTAAAGAGTGCAACTGCATCACTGTGGCATATTCAGGAAAATAAGTGACTCACCAACAGCTATTACACTGATTATTCCAGAGGGTTCTGAAGTTCCCATTTCTGTGGCAACAATGGCTGGGACCAGCCTCACCTCCCACAGCAGCCAGAAAACCCTGACAGCAGGAGGAGGACTCAGTGTGTCATGTGAAGGAGGAACTGAAGAGCCTTTATCTCAGTTACCTTTTTTGTGCCATTAGATTTACAGGGATGGGGCAGGACAACTGCTGGGAACTGGTGGAAGGTACAGGGGGACTTGGCTAGAGGTGCTGGGGCTGGCTGGTCTCTGCTGCCTCCAAACACACACACAGACTGATGTGTTCAATATAAACTGGATTAATATCAGATATACTGGAAGAAATGAGAGAAGAGCTGGGCAACAAAGAGGGCAGAAGGACAGAGGGTCTGGATGGTTAATCACTTTCCTGAGCTCCCACTGAGTCTGCACTGAGGTCCTACAAAAACCAGTTTCCCAGGGAAATGTCTACCTTGTCCAAAGATTTTTGAAGGGGAAACAATACTCAAAGGCAGATAACCAACCAGTTTGTTACTGGGTAATGCAACGGTCTCAATAACAGGATGTAAGGGCAGGATTTCTGCAGAGCCTGTGCATCAGGAAGCCCTTTTCCTTCCTGCTTGGAAAATGGAAATGTGGGTATCAGGGAAGGGGCAGCTCTTTCCCTCCCAAGTCCCCAGTGCAGGCTGTGGACATGTACACTGCACATGCACAGGAAAACTCCACCTTGCCATCAAATGGAAAAAACTGATAATGCCTGAGGGAAGTGGGAAAAGGAGATGGGGCAGAGGAGTCCTGCAAATATGATTAAATCACTGTGGGGCTGGGAAAAACTTTCCCAGTCTGTGCAGACTGCAGAGCTCCAGCAGGTAAGAAGCCAGCCCTGGTATTTAGTATGTGTGGAATGAGTTCAGTCTGGAAGGTG